>NC_031769.1:62419183-62540657 GCF_001522545.3 Parus major
TCTCCTTCTCCTTCTCCTTCTCCTTCTCCTTCTCCTTCTCCTTCTCCTTCTCCTTCTCCTTCTCCTTCTCCTTCTCCTTCTCCTTCTCCTTCTCTCTCCCTTATTTTTAGAATGAGGTGGCAATGCTTCTTAAGCCAATATCAGAGAAGATTCAAGAAATCCAGAACTTCAGAGAAAGGAACAGAGGAAGTAAAATGTTCAACCACCTCTCAGCTGTCAGTGAGAGCATCCCTGCCCTTGGGTGGATAGCAGTGGTGAGTGACACATGGGATGATTGGGAGGGGTGTTAATAGGCTTCTGGATAGTACAGCCCAGGATTGTTCCAAATCTTGCAGAGCACTCCAGTCTCATGTGTATAGTTCTTCAGTCTGCTACATCCAAGAAGGTAATAAACCTAGTATGCCAGGGGAGGTGTCTGACTAATGTTTTACTTCCTTTCTCCTTCTGTTGTTTCCTGCTACCATGGGGTGATGGTCCTAGTCTCCTAAACCAGGCCCTTATGTCAAGGAGATGAATGATGCTGCTACCTTTTATACTAACAGGGTATTAAAGGACTACAAGAACAGGTATGTTGCCAAGCTCCAGTATCCACTAGCCAGACAACAGAGCATTAACCATACAGTAGGTTTCACAGTGCTATCAGAGAAAGTATTTTGTAAAATCAAAAGCACTTGATAAAACCTTCTTGCGGTAGTATAGTTTTCCCTCCTCACCTCTGACCTGCAGCATGCTGCAGTGAGAATAGCAGCAGCATTAGCAGTGCTGGATTTCACTCTCTGCACATTTTAAGATTATTTTTAATTTTTCTGGTATTCCACCATCGTGAGCTTATATGCAAATGCCTATTTACATAGTGACGTGTGGCTAGCTGGCTGCTGTGCATCCTCCTCTCATTTGTTCTCTCAGACTATTGCTGTTCTTGCTCTTGGCTGGAAAACGTGTATTTAGGTGGTACATATATACACCTTCAGATTCCATAGCTCCTAATTTGATTTTTCTCAGCACCACTTCACTGTTCTTAAAGTGCACAAGGAATTCTCAAAAAAGGTTCCATGAATGATATCTGTGAACTGATGGAGAAAGAGCAAAAAATTCAGGTCCTTCTTATGCCCTCTTTGTAAAGTTGTGTATAAATCCTGTTGACTTGGTGCTTTTGAAGGCCAGATTTTGGCTCTTGATTTTTATATCCCAGTGAAGAATGGTATTTGCTATTGAATTTTTTTCTCTTTAGTGAGGAAAATTTTAGCTATTAAAACTTTCCACATGTATTTATATTTCTCATACATGTATAAATATATATTATATACTATATACAGTATGTTATTTTATATATATTATATATTATTCCTAAAGCCCAAGTTTATCTGCTGAAGGTAGTAACTGATGCTGGGGTAACTGATGATTTTTACACCATAGCATCAGTACTTACACTGGAGAAAAAAATGTCTCATGTAATGGTATAAATAGAGAACATTATTTAGGTATTTAGTTCTTCCTTTAATAAGGAAATCTTTTTCACTGAATCAATCCACAATGTCTGTATGTCTTCCACAAGTATGGAAGGCTCTCCCTTAACTTCAGTTGGCTTTGCATTAAACCTGTTGACCCAGGTCCTCCACATTATTAAGGATCAAATTCCAAAGAAAATAAATAGAAGGTAGACACACAAATCCTTGTAAGCCATCACTATTCACTAGTAATTTGTTGTAACTGTGGACTTCATCTTACAAGTCGTTTATCTCTACATATTTCCTTGTTTCATTTATAGTCCCATTGGAGGACTAACAATAACGATTCTAAAGCAAACTTGTGACTTGTACTTTAAAAATTCTTGATGCATAAATATTTAAGTCTGATGGCTGTAACATGACCTAGTATTGCCCTGGCCACATCTGAATGTGGCAGCCAGAATATCTTACAGAATCCCTGGATACTGAATTTTCTAAAGTTCAGCACCCTGAAACTGAGTCTGGGTACCTGCTGAACAGCTCAATGTGCCTTTAGTGCTTTCTCAGTTGACTTTGACACTGAGAAGAATGGTGACACACACTTCTAGCAGGAAACACTCTCTGCTAGAGGCATCCTTTGCCCTTGGTTTGTCCTCTAGAAGGATCTAGATGCTTTCCAGTGTAGTAGATTCAGTCTTTGCGGCACTGGGCTGGTTTGCTGCCTGCTAACTGATTTGTCCATGGCTTTAAGGCAGACATTGGGTTTTACCTGCTTTAAGCAAGAGCAGCACTGCTTTCTGTTTTTAAGTACATTCACACATAAATATCGCCTCTGTTTTTACAGTGACACACGCCATGTTGATTGGGTGAAATCATATCTGAACATCTGGTCTGAGCTCCAAGCTTATATCAAAGAACATCACACCACAGGTCTCACCTGGAGTAAAACTGTAAGTACTCTTTCTTTCTTCAAGAAGAATCATAAGAAGCCAGTAGCTAGTTTCTCTTTTCATGAGGGTCATTAGCTCAGGAAAAATAAATATGTAGGACAGGAAAAGAAGTCATGGTCCATGGATTTCCTAACCAAGCCAATAAATGTTTGAAATATAGGTGGAGATGTTCAGGCCATTGTGGTAGAGGTTTGGAGGAAGAGAAAATAATTACTTGGGATTATTATAGCCATAACCATCAGCTGCAGAGGGTAAAGAGAAGCAGACACAGTTCTCTGTGCCTGTAGAAGGTAGGAACAAGACAAAATGCAAAAAAATGAAGGACATGTCAGACCAAAGGAAAACTGGGGGAGCATGTCAATGGAAAAGAGAAGAGTGGTGGGAAGAATCTGAACAATGAGAGAGATTTAATATCAGGAAAGACAAAGACAAGGGATACATAACTTCATAGATGGCTAGCTTTATTAAACTATTATTTTAGACATACAGAAGTAACTTCTGGAAACAGAGAGAGTAAATATAACTGTATACCTAATTATTTATGCTCCTTATATAACCTGCTTCTGTGTATTGCATGTGAGATGATAGCAACGAATATTTTTCACTGAGTGGTATAAACATGAAAAATTAATTTTACGTTTGGTATAAATGTAAGAGTTTATGCCCACTGTCTACATTGATACAGTGTTCTATTTTACTTTATTATCAAATTTACTTTATTATCAGATTATTATCAGTTTATTATCAGATTGGGAGAACTGCTGAAATACATTTAAAATGTAATCAGCCTGCTCTTTACTGATACCATCTCCTAAACCTACTGTATACTTGCACATGCAGTTTTTCACACCAAATTTATAATTTCTTCAATGTACACAAATATAATTATTTTTAATTGAATGACTATTCAGAGAACTAATAAAGGCCACCATTTAGTTCTCAAAACAAACAATTTTAAGAACTTGGGAACATAGGGAAGTGAAGTAGAACTTTCAGATTAATGGCCTTCCAATGTATTCTGTGGTTCTATGAAGTGTAGCTTAACATGGAATAAGAGCTGGAACACCTTTCCTGTGAAGATAGGCCAAGAGAGTTGGGTTTTTTCAGCCTGCAGAAGAGAAGGCTTCATAGAGACCTTTTTGCAACCTTGCAATAATATATAAAGTGGGCTTGTGAGAAAGACTGAGAAAGACATTTCCAAGGCTTGTAATGACAGAACAGGGGACAATAGTTTTAAATTGAAAGACTGAATATAAGAAAGAAATTCTTTATTGTGGGGGTGAGGAGACACTGGAATAGGTTGCCCATAGAAGGTTTAGATGCCCCATCCCTGGAAGTGTTCAAGGCCAGGCTGGGTGGGACTCTGATCAATGTGGTCTATGAAAGGTGTCCCTGCCCATGGCAGGGGCTTGGAACTGGATGATCTTCAAGGTCCCTTCCAATCCAAACCTTTCTCTGATTCTGTGGTACCTGGAAAAGTTCCTTTCTCTCTCCCTCTATGGAGGTTATAACCATGTAAGAGAATGTAGGTTACTTGTGCTCAGCAACTGACTGAACCCTTCTCTTTATACCCTTCATGAGACATTGTACAAGGCCTTTCAGTTCTCAAGCATTTGAGTGCAAGTTCAAACACAGGAGAGAGCAATGATCTGAGCGTACATCTTAGTCTGAAGCAATGCAAAAATGTTTGAACATGATAAATTAGAAGACTGTAATTATTGACTACGTTGTAGGTTTCTATAGTAAAAAATTTAAATATTAAACATAATTCCTTTATTTAGTACAGTATTTCACATTAGGTACATCCTATTCTATTATGATCAGTGAATGTGAGAAGACCTAATGATTTTTCAATTATTATTACATAAGGAAAAAGGATTGTAGTACCCCATTAGCTGAATTAGCCTGAGAATCTGGGACAAAATTCATTCTGTTAATACAGAAAAAGAATAGTCTTCACCTTTAATAGAACTTCACAAGTATGGAAATAGTGTTGTAAAGTAGGGATTTGTTACAGCCATTTGATCAAACAGGAGGAGCTCTCAGTGCTGGTGAGTACTGGTAGTTTTTCTCAGCAGGGCAGCTGTTGCAGGTTAAGTTTGACTGGTCCTAAAACCAGTACCTCATCCATTGTATCTTTATATTTCTCTGTCTTCAGCTGTCCAAGAAATTGCTGAAATCTAGGTGTGACTTGTTTATTTATTTCCTGCGAACAATGCTCATTCCATCATGAGTGATGAGCCCATCATTGCATCTGAAGTATTGATTTCACTTTACTTTGGATATCACTCATATCTGGAAGTTGCCTTGGAAGTATGGCTCATTTAAATTATCCTCTATGTGTAAAAGATTAAATTTCAGACTCATTTTTATGGACGTATATTTTTTTAAGTTTTACTAAATGTGAGTCTAAGAAAATTAGAATCCAGTAAGTTATCAGGTTGTTTAAATAGCTTAAATGTTATTTAAATATTTCTATGAAGCTTGGTAACAAATACATTCCAGAAAGCAATGAGTTGCTCAAGTGATAATTTCATTTTTGTTACACATTTTAAAGTGAGAATGAAAGTCACAGATTCACATTGTGTGAAGTTAAGCATAAAGGTCTGCAGAATTGGGGTCTAGACAGAAGTATGATATATATAAAAGCTGTAGATATATTCCAGACACAGTTGTTAATCATTGCACACAGCAGCTTCCACTTAAATGCATAAAAGGAAAAAAGGAAAAAGGAGTAGTTTGGCAAGGCATTAACAAATTGGAACATTTATGAAAGGTAGACATTGGTGTAAGAAAGGTATTTCCTTACAGAGGGAGATAGAAAGAGAGAAATGTCTTGGGGCATATAAGTACAGATTTAAAAGTGTGTTATACCAATAATTTACCCTTCATATCTGCAGAAGTCAACAAAGCAATGCATGAAGTTTCTTTAAAAACCTCTTAAGTAGCACATTTGGATATTTCTAACAAGAGTGAAGAGTCAGGAAGAATGTTAACTACTGCTTCTCTCCCAGCTGTATTGTAATTGCTTGAACTCCAGCAAACCCCCAGGCGCATAAGCCTAGATCAGAGGGTTTCCTATGCTTGGGTTTCCAAAAAGAAGGGGACAGGATTTCTGAGTTGGAGCTTGGCCCCCTAAGCTATGGGTGCTGTATACTGTGGTGTGCACATTTATGTCTGTGCAATTTCCCAAAGCTGTGCCATTTCCAGCCTCCCATACCCTTCAATCAAGCTGCACAGGGCAGCTGCAGCCAGCCTTGGAACAGACAACTAGTGCATACAGGAAAGTGTTCTTGGCTCTGGCAGCAGGCACACAGGCAGATACTTCAGAGAAAAGAGAAAGAAATGTAATAAATTAGAAGACACAAAAACAGGTGCAAAGCATTGAAATAATGTCCAAGCAGTCACTTCTGATGATAACAGTTATCTCTATCTGCTTCATAAAAAGTTTGTGATAAAAGCAGATGTTCATGGATTTTTGGATCTAACAAAGTTCTGTCTCACTTGGGTTCTGTCCAAGATGTGTGACAATATTTTACTTCTTAAGGGCATCCTATTGAAATGTGTGTGACTGTGTGAGGAGAAAGCCAAGGAAGAAGTGAATAATACAGTGCATTTAAGAATACACTTAGAAGGAAATAGTGTAGTTAAGGACCTATAGACTTCTGAGCATCTGAACCCATTTTGCTCCTCATGTGGAGTGGTGGTATAAAACTGAACTGGACTATTTAAATTGGTATTTCAAGGCATGATGAATATGGTTGGGATATTTGATGGTACTGTGCTCACAGAATGAAAGTACCTATTTAATGTATGTTTGTGAGCAGGATTTAATCTGAAATAGTAATTTCCATTGATTGATTGTGTATATGTAAGAGAAAACAAGCTTGTCAGTGCAAGACTGATGGATCTACAGTATTTCCTTAAAAATGTAATTGTGTAGCTTGTTATCTTGGATGCAAAGTGTCCTCCTGTCTGCTACACCCTGTGCCTATACTCACTATACTCACTAAATCTCAATTTAGCCATCTTGACATTGTGGACAATAGCAATTACCAGCCTAATGGAGATTTGTTTTAATTTGCTACCAGATATGACATTCTTAGATGTCAGTGAGTCTTTGGAAAAAGCTGTTGTTACAGTGAAATATTTTAAGTGCCCAGGGTAGTATTTTACCTATGCAGTAATTGTCATTTTTTCTTGCTACAGCTTTCTGTCTTTAACAAGCAGTCTGTATAGTGACCTGTCCTTTTTCAGTTCTCTCTGATGAAGAGCAAGTGCCTTCTTTACCTTTTTTTTTTTTTTCCTTGAAGAAGGGATTCTATTGAAGCATGCCTCTTTCTACCCTCCACATATTTTAGTGATGAAAATAAACGAACAGCTGTAATATAAGCTCACAAGAATGCCTAATGAAAAGTTTGTTTGCTACAAGGCCTGCATGAGTAATCTGGGGGAAGTGAAACTTCTGCTCCTATTTCTGCAGGTTAACCTTGCAGTGAGAAAACAACCAGTAATAATGAGAGACTGCTGTAGTTTTCCGTATATCAAATAAGTGTTAAGACACAAATCTTGCTCAAAAATATTTGAGCAAAATTGTCTTGTACAATTGTTCCAGGTGGACTTAACTTTTTGTTCTTTGTATACAATAGTACTTTAGGATAGATTTTACCAGCAGGTGTATTTACAAACAGGAAATATTTAGAAACTAGCAGTGAATTTCATTACAGGATTTAGTTTCTAATACAGAATTCCACTCAAGTGATGAGTGAAATCCTCTCCCCCTTTACAAATCAAAACAACTTAGGATGAAGTCTACACATCTTTAAAAGCAGTTGAGACTTATTTAAATCCTGTTTCCATTGAAGACAGTATCTTCAAGTATTTTTTCTCCTGAAATAGCATTTTAAAAAACATTTATTACTCCTTAGATAGTACTCTAAAAACATTCTTTAAAAGCTGAAATTCTCCACAAGCTCCACACCAAGAAGTACCATCATAATTCCTACATTAGCCTTATTGAGTGCAATTATCCTAGTCTCAGTGCAGACTTGGGCATTTTATTTTAGTCTAAATAATTACCTCCAGACATTTTCTTATAAAATGGCACTGCCTCTCTCCTGTTCTATCAAAACATTTTCCTGTAATATATCGTCTCTGTACATACTGATGTGAACAAGCTGCAAAAGACCAACTTCTGCAGGCAAAAGCCTCCTATTATTTGTCCTGTATCTCTTCTGTGCTGTGTTTAGTTTGACCTACTTATCAAGCAGCCATCGTCTGAGCCACTTCACTAAAGCTAAAGGTCAAAACTCTAGTGCCAAATTCCAGCCACAGCCATGACTGCAATCCCAGAGGCCTTATTCAGATAGAAGTAAGGGCAGCATAGATATACCAATTTAAATGGCTGTATCTTGGATAAGATGTAGACATTTCCACAGTGCTCAGTTTTTCTCAGTGACAGCCTTTTCTCTCAATTTCTATATACCTTCCGTTCCTTTCTCTACCCTTCCCCTTCTCTATTCCCTGTTCCCTTACAATTTTTTGTTGAAAAAAATTGCATGCTTTATTTGCAAGTGTTTCTTTCTCAGAGAATAGGCAGTGTTCTGGTTTTTGGTACAGGATCAATTAAGAAACTGGCTATCCTGGCACTTCTACAATAGTTGCCTCTTTGGTGGAATCTGCCTCAGTCACATCCCTGTCCCTTTGAAAGAAAATATTTTTACTCTCTTATTCCAACAGTGGCTGAAAATATTTGTCTCTACTGTATATCAATTACATTCTCTTAACTTTGACCAAGCACCATTCAGACATGTTAAGGGAAAACCTGGGTGTGGCATGCAGCCTAGTTCCAATGGAAAAGGGAAAGGAACTACAAAATTGAAAGTATGCAAAATAGAGAGAAAAGGAAGGTATACCTTGCTAAAGGGATCGGTCTTCTTTTTAACCAAATTTTTCTATAAGTAAAAGATGATTGAATCTACCTTTTGGAGCACATTACTTGTTGGCAATTACTTTATCATACGTTCTCAAATTATTTAGAAGACCATGGCTGTATAAACATTTCTGGTTAGGTAACTCTGAAGATGTAAGCGTAATTTTAAATCCTGAGCAGGTGATAAATGGCAAAAGTATACTACAGGGGGCTGCAAAGCTTGAAAATTCTACAGATGAAGAATTCTGCTGAGACTCAGTAACAAGAAAATAACCTGGCCTGGTTTTTTGTTGTTTTTTGTTTTAACTGACAAAGATTACAGGCCCTGTAAGTCTGCTATTTCATCCAGTAAATTGCAGCTCTTTGGGCAGCGTAACTCCTTGCAGACAGGTGGCTTGAATAGGGTAGGTAATAGAACTGTTGTGCTAAGCTACTTTTACCAAAAAAACACCTTAGCCCCTGAGTCACAGTCCACCTGTTCCCAGAGGTTGATATATGATATTTTGAGCTTCACAGTTCTTGCCTTTTGTTGTGCATATGTATGGAAAGAACAATACAGAATGCTGTAATCATTTTAGGTGTGAAACTAGGATTACTGTAAAGGGGGAGAAAACAGGGATAGCCTTCCCTTTTTTTTTTTTTTTTTTTGAGAAGAATGTATTCCCCATTAGGATTCCTGTTTGTCTGCTGTCATGAAAAGGCTTTTCAATAAATTAAGGGAGGGATTTCATGACCTCCCTCTAAGCCACCTGTTGCTTCATCTGCAAATAGATACTTACCTCTTAATAGGAATGACTAATGAAATAGTTTCTATATTATCATACACATGCATATATAATTTTATTTATGTGCATTATATAGATGCTTATAATCTTCTGGCTCAGAGTAAAATCAAGCATTGCAGCTACAAGAAATGCATTGTTCAGATGCCTCTCAGCAGGTTCCCAGCACAAGAACTTTGTTCCCCTCAATTTCTGTGCTGCACTGTGTCAGCCGAAAGCTGGATAAACACAGAGGAACGTTGCGGGTGTTTGTACAGGGTCTGGCACATAAGCCCCTCATATCCCCAGAGATAGGAGCCTCTGACTGCGGCTCCTTGCTGCTGCAGTACTACAAATATAGTAACAGTGACATGGAAGGCTAACCCAGGGAGCTGTTCAACAAGAATAGCTCAGGAAATAGTAACATCTGCGATAAGACATGAAAAGAAATTCTTACTGTCTCTCAGTAGCTGGCTTCAGACATGTCAGGCTGCATACAGCCACCAAAAATTAGTGGTGGAATGGCATCCAGAGCACTTGTGTTATATATGAACAGCTTTTTATTTCTCTAACAAGATTGGCTTTGCCCTGTGCTCCAGGGGAAGGAAGCTTTTAGGAGAAATGTGCCTAACAAGGCCCAGTTTCTCAAAAGCAAAGGGCTTCACTCAGCTCTGCTGCAGTTTCAAGGGAATTAAATGAGAATTTCAGCCAGGCAGCTATCTCAACATAAACAATCATTACTTTCTTCCAGCGAGCCTGTTAAGTGAGAAAAAAAAAGTGAAAAGTGTACCTCACCCTTCTGCCAGTTGAATAAGATGAAGGTAGAAGTATATTTTGAGGCTGTACCACAATCCTGCAAACCCTTGCACAGTGACATTTATCAGACCCAGCGCTGCGAGCAGCATCAGACACTGTCGCTAAAGGAAACTTCTCTGCCACAGTCAATGAGAGGCCCTTGGGCCTCTCTGCAGATGGCTTGGGGTTATCCAGCAAGGAGCAAACCCTGACCCATTCCTTTCACCCCATTTAGAGCATGGTTGGAAGCTGAAGACAATTTTTTTCCCTGAGAGGAAATTTCTGGAATGTTTTATCACCTACAGAGCTCTTAGTACATGGTCACAGGGCCTGCATCTCCTGTTCCTGATAGGTCCTAGCTCAGAGAATTGCATTTTCTTCAATTTCAAAAAGCTCCAGGAGCGTGGTTCAAAGCACATCAAGTTCACTATGATGCAAAGCTACCAGGTTAAAAGTTAAGGCTTACTTTTGTGTTACATTTTCACTCTATCTCTTCCCCTGCTAATTCTCACATCATATTTGTAAATGATGGAAAAATGACCACATGGACATGTTAACGGGAGCAGTCAGCTATCAGTATAACTTGACGTGGTGTCTACAGACACCCCAGCACTAAGAACAGCAGCTGTTGCCGAGGCAAACAGCTGAAATAAAAGAGGAAGAAAGGCAGCTTGCAAACAACCGCCTTCACTGGTCCAAATGGCTCCTAATACTTTTTATGTAAAGACACACTGTTGTTAACATCTGCGTGAAGTTAATCTGAAGAGTTGTTTGCAAATAGCAAAGCTGCTGAGCACCTGCTGCTTTAGGATAGATGAACTTTTGTGGGCATGTAACATGCTATTTTATTTCCAGCAGCTCTCACAAACACCACCCTATACAGAACAGAAATGAATGGACTTTGTGAAGGGAACTTTTGTTGAAATTGGATAGGACTATACACAAGTCTTACAGATACCAGAACAGTTTAAGTGCTTGGTTCAGAAATATTCTAGAGCCTGAGGTTGTAAGTTGTCTTAGACTAGCAACGAAGGAAAGCAAAGTAATTGGCAGTGACTGAGGTTGGTAACTTGAAGGTTCATTTTTTAATAGATGTCAAAATGAATTTTAAAAAAAGTTCCTGAGACTACTTGGCTGATTTTTAAGTTGCCCTTTACATCAGTGCATCTGAGTGCAGCACAGGTCCCATTTTCCTGGCATGCAGGCAATGCAAGTGAAATGTGTATTCTGTATTTCCAATTCACTTTTATGCTTTCTGCCCCCTTTTGAGAGTTTCCCTGAGCCACTCTCCCACAGAGAATTTCACCTCATTTGAATGTTTGTTTGATTTCAGTTAGGTATATCAAAATGGCAAAGAAAAGAAGACTGTAGCCAGAGTTGGACTGTACCCTTCTTCCCAGCAGTGAAGTTAGTGAGACTTGTCTGGCTTTTCCATGCTATTTTAATTCCATGGGGGATTGTCCTGCTGGAGGTATCCATGCTGTGAGATGGGAGATCTACTGAGTGGAGCAGTTAAACCATGTACCTTAGAGACCTTTTTTTTCTGTGATTTGTCCTTCAATTTTGCCTAGCCTAATTTGTGATTGAAGTTGTTTGCAGTTTCCAGAATGGCCCTAGATGATGAAAGTAGCATGCTACGATATCAGTTAGCTTGTGTAGCTACCTGATATCAGATGATGATGATCAGTTAGCTTATGTAGATACCTGATTATCAGCAGATAACTGATGTAGCTACCTGTGACTCAGGTCTTAAACTAGACAAGATTTGCCATGCAGGAGAAAAGCTAACAAACAGGGTTCAGTCTGTCTTTTATTTCTGTGACCGTACAAAATTAAGAGAAGAAGTTGGAAGGGTGACAGAACCTCAGGTGTCTTTATCTTGTGACAGCTTCTATGTTCTTAATTAGGTCTAACTCAAAGTCTTTTGTGCTCAGTGGAGATAACCACTGACTTTGATGGAGGGACCAGGCTTGTAAAGAAAAGAAGAGGCAGATGGGCAGCATGAGTTCAATGAATACATTTTTTTCTTAGTTTTGAAACCCACTTAAAGGACTAGAATGTCTTAGCTTTCAAGCCAAAAATTGTGATTCTTGAGTAGACTTGTTTTTTCATGAGTACTTTTCTTAAAAGCAAAAAGCTTCTAGTTTCCCAGATCCTTTCCTACATCTTCTCTTTATTGAAAATAAATAAGACAGCTATCTCCAGTCATACAAAACCATGTCCAAACTTAACTGATGTGTTTAAAGTCCTTCCTTTTATCTGTACTTTGACAGGGTAGTTCTTTCAGAGTTCTGGGAGAGAGATGACCCACTTCCACAGATAAACCCCTCTGAGTTTTACTTCCATCTAATTACATGGATATTCCCATACTCTAGTTGCCATTTGGGAAACTGCCTTTGATGCACTACTCAGCAGCATTATTTCAGCCTGGAGTGTCCTGCATTGATCTGTGATGGTCTTGAGTTTGACACTTGAAGCAAAGGGACTGCCAGAGTGACCTACCATCTGTGTTAGATGCAGAATAACCAGATAGCTTCCAGAAGTTTTTTCTTTACTGCATCTCTGCAGCCTTTGCACAATTTAGATGGTGATAATTCTAAATGGATGTGTGAGTCTTACACAAGTTTCTGGAAAATCACAGCACTGTATTGATAGGCAGGTGGAAGCAGTAGGTATTTTTGAGAAATCAGATGTCAGTCTGTAATGTGGCAAGCAGATTTTCATCTCAGACTAAAAGTTATTAGCCACTACCACTACTGCTATTAATTGCCTTTCATAAAGCATACATAATTCATAACTGCATGTTCACACTGTGAATAGTGAGTGCCATTTCTGAGTATCTGAGTGTTTTAAAAAGCCTTGAAAATGCAATGTTCATAATTCTGGATAACCAGGGCATAGTGGATTCAGTTGCTATGGTTGCAGGCAACAGAAGGGGAAGATCTGTATTGCACCTCAGACAGCAATAACTGTATCACTAAATCCACTTACATTCTTTTTTTTTAAAATTAGAATCATTTACAGTTTTGCTGACTCTGCTGCAGGTAATTTCGCTGGCATTAGCAGAGGCAGGGAACAGGCACTATAAATTGAGGGCTCACTGAAGAAGTTGTCCCCAGCCAGAAACACTGACCTATAACAAGGAAGTGTGTAAGCAGAAGCTCTGAGTTAAATGTATCCATGCAACAATGGAATGTCTCTAAAAGCAGACGGCTTTAGTCACAGTATATCTTGACAATAAATGATAATTTGTTCCAAAAGGAGAATCTTCTCATTTGTTTACATTAGCTTAAAAAAAAATTTAGTAACATGAAGAGAGCTTATTCCCTTAGGAGATCTTGGACTTTTATTTTGTTTTTAAAATATATCTGAAGAGTAAGTGAAAAAGGAGTATGTGGACCTCAGCGATTTTCCTGTTATCAGTTTGGCATTACAGGCCAGAACAAGTTTTACTTTTTAAAAAATAGCTGTAGTTTTCAGTCCTGTGAGATGCACGAACCAAATCAATACTTTGCTGTTTCTGTTTAGTGGAAAGCAGAAAGAGGAGTACCATAAATGGTTAAAAATATCCTCAGAGGTCAGCAAAGCAATATCTGTTTCCAGGATGGATTACCAGGGGTGCACTAACAACCTCTAGCTCTTAACAAAGGTAGCCAGTTTAGAAGAGCAGTGGCTCCATAAGTTGCTGTAATTTTCCCATTGTATCTGCCCACCTGTGGGTATCTGTGTATTTGCTGCTGCAATGCACAGTACCTCTGTAGCTAGCTGAACTTGTCAGAACCAATCTAATGTTCTCAATCGTTCTTTTACAAGTTCCTTCTGTGCTGCAGAGAGGTAGGATCAGAGTGACACTCAGTGGCAGGATAGTAAAAGTCATTCTCAGATTCTCTCTAACATCTATTATAGGATGTTAGGGCATTCTTACAAAATTTTAGTCAGATAATTATTAGTGTTTTCTGTCTGTTTGATAATACTCTATGTAAGCGTTGTAATTCAAACCAAAATATGTACTTTCAGTTATGCAAACTGAAAGATTGCTTTACTTACTTTGCCAAGGCTCCCTTCGCTCGTAATTTGTGTGTTGTGATCTCCTGCAACTGAAAAAAAAAAAAAAAAAGGAAAAAAGAATTTAAGAAATTGAACTAAAAACTCAAAATTGTATTTCAGAGTCAAGAGACTTGAATCACTATAGTTTTACATTCCGTGGTATTTGCGTCTTTACAGGTAACTTGAACAGTACAAAGAATAGCATTTTTCATCTTGCATACAATTTATCATGTTTCCTACATATAACTGATAGTTCCTGACCCTCTCAGTTATTTGTGCTGTACCAAAACATTTTATCTGAAAGAAAAAATAAAAATAAAAAAAAATAATTTTTCTTTTTATGTAAGTATTCACTGGAATAAATTGTGGAATAGTTAATGTTAAAGGTCTTTAACATCAGCCCTTACAAGTGTTTGTGACAAATAATTTAGGTGGAGTAGTTCTGCAGTAAGGGTAGAGTGAGGGCTGTCAGGCTTTCTAGCTGTGCTTGCTCAGGTGCAGGGAAGGATTCATAGGATTACATTAGATTATGGAGTCAGAAACTCTCCTGAGCCTGTGGCTTTCTAGAGTCACCCAAACTCACAGCATTCCAAGATGTTAATAAGTAAGAACTATTGTCGGACAATATTTCTTAAAACACTCTGTGTAAAATAATTTCCCCCTGTCTCAAACAGGGTCCTGTTGCATCTCCCATGTCCATGAGATCTGTTCTAACCAGCGGCTCCTGCCTTTCCCCGCCACCTCCGCCACCGCCTCCCCCGGGACCGCCCCCCATCTTCGATACGGAAACCACAAAGGACGAAGGAACTGCATCTCGCTCAGCGCTCTTTGCACAGCTTAACCAGGGAGAGGCAATTACCAAAGGTCAGGAGAAAAAAAATAGAGTTGTGATCCAGGAGTCAAACTATATCAAGAGCTCTTGCATTCACAGCATTCTTAAGTTACATTCTAGCAGCTCAGATCCTTCTGAGGCTTACAATGGTCCGATGAAGAAGACTGCATACCAAACCTCCTTTAGAAACCACAGTACCCAAATAAGTTCAGTACACCTGACATGCACACCATTTTGAGGTATCTTTAATTTTAAGGCAGCCAAGCTGGATATCTTCAGCCCCCAGTAACTGGTCAATCTCTTGTGATTGCAATAAAGTTTTATCCCTCTTTCTGACTCACACTGAGTGTACAAACCTGTGTCAAAATGTCTTACATGTCAGGTGAAATAAAGCTTTTTTGTATTAATATTGGACAGTTGTAATTTAAGTGTATGTCTGTGAATTTAAATACCTATGATTGATATATTTGCATTTAATGCTGCAGAGATAGGCCAAATATTGTTATAAGTTAGAAAGAGAAACTGTTTTACAAATGGAAAAACATGATAAAACAAGCTCTCTCAGAGCTTGCTACAGACAGAGAGGGACCTAGGAGACATAGTGGGATTTTCTGCTGAAGACGCTAAGAGCCCATCCACGGTAGAAAAGGTTTTATATGATCTGCTAAAAGTATGTCAGCAGTCACACTTTAGGTCATTGCACATGTAAACCTTGAGGAAATAAAAAAAGAGTAATTTCAGAGAATAATATAACACAATTACAAAACTTTCATGCTTCAATACGAGCACTTCTAGGATTGGAAAATAACCTCTCTTTCACAAGCACCCTTTTTTTCGGTTTTTTAGGGCTTCGACATGTCTCTGATGACCAAAAGACTCACAAGAACCCCAGTCTACGTGCCCAAGGTCCGCCTGTTCGTTCTCCAACAAAAAGCCATACTCCAAGTCCTACCTCTCCCAAGAACTCCCCACAGCAGAACCATGCCCCTGTCTTGGAGCTAGAGGGAAAGAAGTGGAGAGTGGTGAGTTCCAATCACATCTCTGAATTGCTCCTTGCACGTTGCAAACCAGAAGGAGCACTGAAACATCTTGTCTGTCACTAAAATGCAACAAAACAAAGTTGCAACTAAAATGGGCTGAGTTCTCCATTTCTCTGTATTGCTGCAGTTCAACTTTTGCTGTTCTGTAGAATTTTAAGTTAATTCATTTGTCTCTGAGAATCACTTATAAATTCATCTCACTGAAGAACATCAGAACCAGCATATAAATTCCTTGCAAAATCAGACAATGCCCCAGAAACAAGTCCAGGTGAGAACACCAATTAAAATCCCTTTCTACAGGTCATTCCTGTGAATGAGAGAACTGTCATCACCACTCTCTCCAGTTTCCCTAACCAGTGGAATGATACATGTTTTTCATTGCCCATTCCATGCAGTCATGTCTTCTGTGCTTAAAAGTAGAGGAGTGTTTTCCTTTTCCCCAATCTACAGATGGAAAAAGGAGATTGGTTTAAAGTTTGGCTGTTAATTTATGTAGGCATATACCAAAGAATTTATGAACGAAAATTGATGTGACTGTGTTGGTTAAGAGGGAGCAGAAAGAACATGCAGTTTAGTCATGCAGAAGGTTGTATACACAGTCAGTGTCTATTACAGTGGAGTCCAGTTTGCATAAGGTGCAGTCACTGTTTGCCTGTGTTATGTTGCCTTATGGTTCTACTACTCGGCACTTTCCTTGTGGATCCCTAGCCTTTCTTGGACATCCATGGACTGTAATTGTTCTTTTAAGTAGTTCTAATGAACACTTCTAATGAAAGGAGTTTCTTTGCCTATTACTCCTTTATTGTATATGGTAATGCCTGTATGTGTTCACAATATGCTGTATCAAACATTATATAACACTTGGGGAAGGAAAACTTGCTCTGTTCCACAGTCTGAACCAGATGGGAGCCAAACAGCAGTTTTGTGAGTGCCTTTTTATATTGTTATGAGCATAACAATTACTTGCATCTTTACTGCAAAATTAATGGATTTTATCACTGTCTGTGCTAACTTCTTCAGCTCTGAAGCTCTAAAAGATACAGTGTCATCTAAGGGTCAGTTAGGTGAGATATCTGGTCACCAAGCAAATTATGATTTTAAGCCACAGGAAGGATATTGCTCTGTTGTAACTGAAGATGCAATGACTCGAGGATAAACTGTACTAAACTCTGTCTGACTGTTAGCTAAAGACAACCAATTAAATAAACTTTCTTTTGAAATAGGAATATCAAGAGGATAAGAATGACCTGGTCATTCACAACACTGAACTCAAGCAAGTGGCCTACATTTTTAAGTGTAACAAATCTACACTTCAGATAAAAGGAAAAGTCAACTCAATTACTATTGGTGAGTAGGTAGTTCAGCTGGGTTTTAAGTGACAATCTTGAAAAATCTGACTTACATGATTAATAATGCATCTGAATCATTCCATTCACTTTAATGATTGATCATGAGAGTAAAGTCACTCAGCAATGCAGTGCAGGACTGGGAATTTTTGTAGTTAATGTAGCAGGTGTATTTGCTTTTGTCTTGCCTTTCTTAATTATGATTGCTTTTATTTTAGACAATTGCAAAAAGTTTGGTCTTGTGTTTGACAATGTTGTGGGAATCGTGGAAGTGATCAACTCCAGGGATATTCAGATTCAGGTAAATATCCAAGAGAGATGAAGACAGAAAAAGTGGGGGAGAAAAAAGCCCAACATGTAGTTACAGGAGTTTTTAAAAACTCACAGAGCACAACAAAAGTAAGAAGTACCCAATTGAATCTGATGCATATTTGCACTAAATTCTGCTGCTGTTTTTAGAAGATGTTTGTAAGAACTATTTACTATCACTGAACAAAACTCCCGCAGCCCAGTGCCTTCTGGTTCCGGTGAAGCTGAGAGGTCTGGCAGAACTGTTACTTCTGTCCCTGATCTGCTTGCTTTCATGCTAAGCAACTCCCAGCACTTGAAAGTTCAGTGGTGCTTACAGAAGAAATTAGCAGTTAGCTAATGGATTTGTAAGTGCACAAGATTTTTTTTTGTTTGTTTTCTTTTCCTCTCAATGGAAATGTTCAAATAGACTGTCAAAGGACAACTAATTTCTATGCAGTAAAAGTAGGTGCTGGGATTTCAAAAAATCTCTCTGGCCAGTGACGTGACACTTTATATAACTAGGCAATGTACTATTTTGCCTTCAAAAAGCTTCATCAGAGATCATCTTCCTTGTGATTCTCATGAAAAGAAAATTCACGTATTTTAAATATATACATTGCCCTCTCTACTGGGGACACTTGTCCTGCTCAAAATATACAGTCTGCCTGACATTAACAGCACTTCAGTCATCCCATTCCAAAGAGGTCTAACTACCTGCTTAATACTGGGTTTTGTCTGACACACATAACGTAATCTCAAGAAGGAACTCCAGGACGTATTATTTTAAGTGAAAAAGAAATGTTAATTATTATATTAAACTGCCACTCTTCAAAGTGAGGTCTTTTTCTTAAGAGGTTGTACTTGCTGTATGACATTAAATATAGGCAGTCCTGCTCCATGCTTCAGAAATAATGGTCACAGGCACCACAGGGAATAGGAGCAAGATGGGGTTTTTATATTTTGAACCTTGTGCAAGTGACTGACATTGCTACCAACTGTGCATTATCTTCTGAACTGTAACAAGCAGTTTTATTCTTGATCACTACCTGTCTTTTTGCAGCAAAGGCAGTTAGTTAAGGATCCCAGGCACTTATTTGAGCAGTTTTAAAATAATTATATTATTTTTAATCATTACCTCTTAAACTGTTCATGAAAGCTGAAAAATTCAAAAACTTATGTAATGAATAGCAAAACCACAGTTTGCTAATACTAAAATAAAGTGGAAATGCCTTTTATAAGAATCAAAATTCTTAGAATCAAAATTAATCATGTTCTATGAATATTGCATAAGGCTTCTATGCATGTCATGGAGCAGAGTGAGGATCCACTTAAGAAGGCAGGGTCTGGTTATATGCTGTATGCTGCTCAAATCAGGCAGCTCCCACAGGACTGGTGTATGCCAAGTGCTAAGCACCTCAGCTTTCTCAGTAATTTGAAGACCTGAGTTCATAATGTACAAATACGTGATATAGATTTCAGTAAATTAATCCTAAGGATTTTGCTAAAGTGACTTAAGTGCCATATTGCTTGTCTCTCCTTTATCTCAGTAGTATCTTCTTTTCTTGCCAGATGTTTGCAAGAATTTTTAAACACCCCTTCCTTCTGTTCTCCATTGCATAAGAACTAGTTGAAGAAAATGAACTTTAAGTTGCATTGATCCTCTGCGTAGCTCAAACTTCAGGATAAGGGTGGGATGCAAGAGGACAGACCACTTGGTTTACTGTCACATTTAAGGAGCTGAAGCTGAAAGATATTCTTTAATTAAGTGATGGGAGACACTCTCATTAACAAGTACATCTGTGTCACATGCTGCCACATGTTCTATGGTTTAGGATAATCTCTGCTGTTTTGATGTCCAGAGTATATTGCCGTCCTTGCTAGAGAGGGAAGGAGCAGGAATTTTTACTGACAAACAGTGAGTCCAGCTGTTAGCCATGAAGAATTCTTTCAGTCTGAAAATTGTAAACAATAGATTTCCCTTCCTCACCTCAAGTAAATCTTGTGTTTGTTCTTAAAAAGACATATGGAATAGATATTTAATTAAATTGATCTTAGTCCTTATTTAGAACTCTAGCTTACCTGAAGGGGACAAAAACCCTTTCCTGTTGCATGCTGCAAGAGCTTTGAAGTCTTCAGAGTGTATTAAAAATCCCTTGTTGAATACTACTTTATGCTGGGGTCTTTGCTCTTGCTGGGTTGAAGTTGACATGTTTAACTTATTAAAGTCTCACTAATGAGCAAGGTGAACACTGCCTAAATATCAGCACAAAAGTATCACTGAAATTAGAGTGGATCAGAGAAGTACTGTCATCAAACTGTGTACTAAAAGCTTGCTGTATATTACAGATTTGTTGTTGTGTATAAGTCTTTGTTACCACCACCAAGAATTTTCAGTGTCCAACAAATCAAATCAAAGCAACACATAGGCAGGTGACACATAGATCAGATGCTGGTGGTCAAAATTAGACCTAGAAGGCAATGAGGATTTTATTATCAGTATCTCTGTTTGCATTTTAAGATTTGATGTTAAGCAGATTTTATTTTGCAGGTGATGGGGAAAGTGCCAACCATTTCTATTAATAAAACAGAAGGCTGCCACATCTACCTCAGTGAGGAGTCATTGGATTGTGAGATTGTGAGTGCCAAGTCATCCGAGATGAACATTCTCATTCCCCAAGATGGTGATTATGTGAGTGAGATATTTTTTTAAAATTTCTTTTCTGTTCCATAGTAGTCTCGGCAGTTAAGAGCACTTAAGCTGCTAGGAAAGAAACTGATGTAACATGCATATTATGTCACCAAAAAATGATCCGAAACTATTTGATTTCTATGTGCCTGTATCTCAGGAGGAATAATTCCTTATTTTCTTGGGCACAAAGTAATTTCAGAGATCAGAAATTATGTCTTCTCTTTCCATTCTGATGGATAATGGCTTCATGCTCTGCCCATTTGATCTTCTTTTTATATATCTAAACATAATCTCCCAAAGAAATTACCTTCACAGAAGAGTGCTTAAATCTGAAGATGATGAGATTAAAACTAAGATAAATATAAGATAATACTACTGCAGGTGAAATACTACAGTATAATATACTTGTTTTTTCTAAAGCTATTGATACATGGGTAGCAGCTGTAGTACTTTGTACTATTTTCAACATATGACCTTAAAAGACACTTAAACTGGTGCATTTTCCCAGTTCTTTTCCCGTTCTAGTAAAATTTTCATACTGCGCCCAGTGGCATTTCTAGTAAAGTCATGCTCTGTAACTTCACACACAAGTAAGCAAAGTTTGCTCATAATAGTTCCCTGGTGTCCTCAACAAAGAAGAGTTGGAATTGCAGTGCATGGCCATAGCCAAAATATAAATTTCTTGTTAGAGTTTTGGGCTGGAATTTAGTACAGGGGTTTAGTCTTTATAAAATACGTAATGAGAATTTTTGTGCTTCACATTTCCAAAAGTGACTGCTGGATGCCCAGCTTTAGACGAGTAAAAAGGGAACAATTCTTAGTGGGTGTATATTCACCTATTTGTTTTCAAAAAAGAGTCCTTTTGGTCAGTCTCATCTCAAAATCACCATAACATCAGAAATTACTGGCTGTCAAAACACCTCTTTGAGGTCTGAAAGAAAAACCCTTCTCTTCATGTAATTTTTTGTTTACTGGGTACAGAGAAATACTCAACCACTCCCATCATTTCACTGAATTTGTAGACTGGAAGGGCACTCTATTTGATGTTCTGCTTCATTTTGTGTACCCTACAAAGGATGCTGACTATTTTGAAGTGTATCACACTTAAAATTATTGGAGTTTTTAATTTTATTCTATTCTTCCATATTACAGTATTGCTTTTGTCCTTAAAATTAGACTCCTGGCTTAATCTCCACATCTAAATCCTCTCTACTGTCTTCCAACCCAGACACCAATGGAATCTGAAGTCTTTTCTGACATGAGGCTTATTTACTTAGTTGATGCAGATAATGGTGTGAGAGGGATTATTGCAAAGTAGTACCATACCAAGGCTATTTGAAACTGGGTAGCAATCAGGCTTTTTCCTGTGTGGCATTGTAAAATAGCTTCCTAGGGTAATGAAGAAGGCTTCCCTCTAATCCTGGCATGTCTGAGCTATCAATGCTTTCGCAGTCATGTAGAACTAATAGTATTCCACCAGTTTTTATGAGATATCCCCTGTTTGTTTAACCATCATTGTTGCTTTTGTTTCCTACCAGAAAGAATTTCCGGTTCCTGAACAGTTCAAGACAGCATGGGATGGATCTAAGTTGGTCACTGAACCTGCAGAGATTGTGGGTTGACTTCCTCACGCCATCAAGCACTTGCTGACCGTGGCCAGACTGTGGCCAGCACACACAAAGCAGTAATGTAAAGAACTAGAAGTAGCAGGAGTTCATGCTGCTGTCATAGGCCTTCAAGCATTAGCTCTGCATGCTAGGAACAATAACACATCTGGCACCCTTTTGTTAGGCATCCCAGTCCTGGTCACATCTCCACACAGTTTGCTTTCACATACAATTTGAATTCTGAATGGGAATGTAATAGGTTAAACCCCCCCACCTTCCAGTCACATCATTGGTTTGAAATACTGTATACATTAAGCCAACATGCTGCATGATACACTTTTTTTATCATCTTGCTTCAGTGCATTCCCTTTTGTGTTTCTGCTAATCAAAAACAGCATTAAGACTTTAAGGTGTTCATTTTTACCTATTAAGCAATTCCTGTATGATGCAGTAAAAAATGTACCTGTAGAAATTGCAGTTTCATGCAGTTCTGTGGCAATCATAACATGTTTCATTTTAAACAAGCAAAAAAGGACAACTTTTAGCACAGCAATACACATTGCTAACTGATTTTTTTTTTTTTAAATCTGGTAACTTAATCAAAAACATTTCTAATATGCATATTTAGAAGATCCCACAGTTTTCTGTGAAGTAAGATTTTATTATGGTTCACAGACTTGCTGTTTCCCCCTCATTTCTTGCAAATTAGGAATTCTTTCTAAGATAGGGCCTCATCAGTGCTAAAATCTTGCAGGAAATTACTTGAAGGTTTTTTGGTCCTTGGATTATTTTTTTTTATTTTTTTTGGTGACACAATCTCTCACATTTTAAAATTTCACCTTTTATCTTGCATCTTATACAGAAAACCAGGGAGGACAGACACATCTGATACCAGCTAGATTTTCTTTCTAATTAAGTTCCTTTAAAATACTAGCTCATTAGTTCATTAAAATGTAGCTCATCATGTTCATTAAAAGGATCATCCTGGGGTTTTTTTCCCCACTTTTGTAGGACTTATTCAGTTTCAAATATGTCCACAAAGCAAAGCCATAGATTTATGCCATACTAATTCTGAGCCCAGATAAAGGAGTAATTTCCTCTTTAGGCCTTTACAGTCCCTACTTTACAGTCCCTATGTGTTTTTTAAGAAAGGTGGAAAATTGTATACATTTGTACTATTTCAGCACATAGTACAAAAAAACTTAAAAAAATTTAAAAGTCAGCTTATGTTTTTGATCACTTGTAATACTTTTCACTCAGTGAAATCACAGTAAGATGCTTGCAGAGCTAGTTACAAGCTAAATTTTGTGCCTAACTTACCTTGAAAGTACATTAACTCTTAAGGGTTTTTAAGTATATCTTTGATTGTAAACCCTACACAATACAACCAGTAGTGCTCATTCCTTACGGTTTTGCTATCTGATGTTTAACCTATGTGTATAATGTGTTTGCTTTAATATATATCATTTTTTCAACAGTAAACTTCTTATGAAATAAAAAGGAAAATGTACTTGTTTAAAAACAAAGTTGTTCAGAGCTTACTTTATTGCACTGTTTGTTCTACAGGCTTTCTCTTCCTTAAACCCTGTTTTTCAAAAGCTGAAGTGAGAAAAGCATCTAAATGTAAATAGCTTTTTTTCCTATGAAAAGCTTCAATGGATGTCAAATGTTCTTAAATAGAATAGGGTGCAAAGAGGAGGGAGCCAGGCTTTCTTCAGGGGTGCCCAGTGACAGGACCAACCAGAGACAATGGGCACACACTGAAACTCAGTACATCAGGAAACTGCAATATGCAAGTGACCGACTCTAACATGGGTTGCTCAGAGAGGCGGTGGAGTCTCCATCCTTGGAGATATTCACAAGTCTCATGGTCCTGTGCAACCGGCTCTAGGAGGCCCTGCTTGGGCAGGGGGCTAGGTGAATTCCAGAGGTCCCTGCAAACCTCAGCCCTTCTGAGTTCTGTGATACTCACATAGTTGCTTAGAATACTGGTTACTCAGAACCCATGGAAATTAGAAGCATCGAGGTAATGACTGCAAGTACCCACCAGATGGCAGGAAAAAGCCGAGGCCAGGCCTTCGCAAGATTTAATGACAACCCGCGGGACTGCAGCGTTTACAAAGGACATGAATGCTGTTTGCCAAGGAGCCGGGGAATTCTTCCCTCTAAAAGTCACTGTAAAAATACATAATATTACTTTGATCTTGAAATTATCATCTTGGTAAAAGGTAACGGTTTGAGTGGGATGAACAAGGAACAATCAAAAATAACTACTTGTTACCAATTATTAAATTGATATTTTGGGTTGTTTTTCTTTTTTTTTTTTTTTTAACCCTGCTGAGCATATCTCTATTTTAAAAAATAGCTGATTGAACTTAAAAGTAATATTTAACAGAGCCATTGAAGATAAAGAAGTAAGTAATTTCAAATCTGTGTTTGAAAACCAGAAATGTTTTCCATGTGCTAGAGAACTAGGCATTAGTAAGGAAGTAAAGGCTTCCCTGTGCCATAGTTATTTTGCAGACAAATCATTTTTGTTCTTACTCTTTCCTGAATCCTCAGCATATCTAGATCTGCATGAATTCCTTCGATGTTCCTGCACTGTGTATTCATCACCCTGTGCCTCACATATCTTTCCTAGAGATCAAACATTTGTCCATTTGGAATGCTCCAGGGGCTCAATTCAGTGTGCACCCTTACTGCACTCTCCTAATGTGCTGTTCAACTGGGCTCCTTCTCAAATTTGGAAGCTTCCAGACAAATGGAGGTTAGGTTGAGTCAATCACACAATATGCTAGCAAGCACAGCAGTTATCAAGAACGTACAAAGCAGATTCAATTTCCCTTCTAAGGTGATCTGGGCCCAACTTCTGTGAAAATATTGCCCAGAAGTAGCTACTACTCTCTGAAGATGCTTATAAACAGGTGTCTGACTTATGATCCCCCTCTTATTAGATAAAAATCATAAATAATGCTCCCCAAGGAATGTTCTGACTACCAGAAGACAAGAACCTGCTCCTTTATGGTTCAGTCTTTATGGCTGAAATAACCCTGAAAAAGATTTTTGTGTGCCAAAAGTTTTGTAGAAAAACAGAGAATATTCCCTACTCCACACTTAAAACTCAGTGGTGACTTCCTAGGTTTAACCTTTCTTCCCTAGGTTGTGCTGCATGCTGAGGACCCTACCTGATCCACTGATCCTGTTGACCACCAAAGACTCTTACTCTCCAAAGCCACAGTCCCACTGCTGCTTCAACAGAGGCACCACCATATTTCCTCCCTGGGAAGAGAAGGGAATGCAACAGAGAAGGGAGTTAGGTAACTGCTAAGGCTTCCCAGTGTCACGTTCCTGAGTAAAGCTGTTTTGTTGTTACCCTTCCTTCAAACAAGGCCAAGACAAAAAGCAGAAGGCAAATAAAGGTGTTTAGGCACAACTTCTAAACAAGACAGTACTAATAAAACTGGCAACCACACAAAAAATGTATGTACCCTAAGATAAAAGTGGAAAAGCTTCTTGGGTTTTTTTCCTCCGGCTGATTTGCTATGACTTTTTTATCAACTGTGACCACCAGTATTCTGTTTTCTCTGTATTCCACTTGAAGTTGCTTCTATTAGAAATAAATTGCCTCAGTCAACTGAGTAAGGCTTTAGAGCCAATCCCTCCTTCAGGTTCCATAGATGGATGAGACAGATCAGTTTCAGAGTGAAAGGCTAAATTAATTTAATTTGGGAGAATTAAATTGGTACCATTTTCTACACTAAATGTACAATATTTACATTATATTTATGTAAATGCATACATGGTTTTTGGCTCAAATTTCATGTTCTGTATCTGTTGCTTGCCCCAACAAGGAGGAAGGTTCTCACTCTTTGGTGACTCTGTATAGTTTCAGTGATGAATAATCTCTTTAACTATCAATTGCATTTAATTTCACTCTGTACATGAACATAAATACTCAATACAAATGTCTAAATAACGTGAATTGTAGCTGCTGGACCCAACAATAATTAACCACTTTTCAATGACAAGAGCTTGTTGTTGATTAATGTCCAACAACTCTCATTCAAGGACTCTTTAGAAGAGCTCCTATTATTAGAATATTTCAGCATGATGCAGGAGATGTGATCTGCTATCCACTGAGCAAAGAAAAGAACTGAACTTCAACCCCTCAGCAATTCCCCTGTTTTAAAAGTGGTTTAAAACCCTTGACAACAAGATGCTGGGAGGCATATAAAAAATGAGCAGAAGTACAAAGGTCTGTAGCTCTGTACAACAGCCAGATTTACAGCACACCAGAGTTCAATTACCTCCTGTTAACCCTGAAGTATTCCCCACTCAAGAGTGTGTCTGATCAGGTTTTTCAGCATTACCTACACTTAAAGAGCTTAAGGTGGGATTCCAGATTCCCCTTAAACCTTAACTATTGTGATACCAGCTTTTAGGTGCTTACCACCTTCCTTTGATCTAGTTCAAAACATTCCCTCTTGCCTAAATCTCATTTCTAGGGAAGAGGATATTGAACTGCCAAGTCATTCAACTACTTACTTTCATCAGCTGGGACAATGAGTTGCCCACCCACGAAAGAAAGCAAAGTAGCAAGAAATTGGTGCTGCAGAAAACTATAAATACTGCCCTGTGTGGCAATCTGACACAGCAATGAAACAAGACCCTCTGTCATCAAAAGTCTGAGCTGTGAGCTTCTCACTACTGGCAAGCCCTGTTGTCACAGCATCTGTCATATGTGTCCCAGAATAGAAAAATCTGAATGCTCGCAGAATTTGTGGGTCAATTGTGGGTTGTATTTTGGGTTTTTTAAAGCAGAAGACTGAAAAACTAGTAGCTGAAAAATTTAGGCATGAGGAAACATTACATTATTACCTGTTAGTCCCCTGCTTCCTACTGTCAGTGATTCTGTTTCACCTTGACTATCCAGAATAATCTCATAGTGAATTCTAACTATGGTTATACTGCTGGTGGTGAGCCTACAATTTACATGTGACTGGCAGCATTATATGAAGTCTCTGAGATCTTGTAATTGTACTTTAAGATCTGATCTGGCTTTCAAAACCTGTGGCCACAGAGACAAAAAAAAATATAATAAGGGCTAGATGCTCCTTGATCCTGAAGGGTTTGTGGTAAAAATCAAATTAAATAGACTGTTTTTATTAAATTATTTATTTTATTAAATAAATTAAATAGCCTGTAACTCATGAATGAAGAAGTGAAATATTATAAGGAAGGAAGTCTTGTTACATTACATTCATTGTCAGTTTTCCGAAACAGTTTTTCTATTAGGAATTAATAGATGGTTTAAAACCATGTTTTCCTCTTTTCATTTGTCTATCTTCCCTCCTTTCTTCCTTCCCAATCATGCTAAAACTTGCTGTGTTTCCCTAAATATTTACTCATATTGATTTCACCAAGGTCTATATTACAAAACATGCCAGTATAGTTGTATGGGTCACTATTTGATAATCACTTTGGCAATTCACCTCAGCTTGCTTGTATTAGAGACTGAGTCCACACAAACTTCTGAGACTGAAAGAGTGGAAATTTCTGTTAGATACAGGGGTAAAATTCTTTACTGTGAGGGTGGTGAGGCACAGGTTGCCCAGAGAAGCTGTGGATGCCCCAGCCCCTGGAAGTGTTCAAGGCCAAGTTGGATGGGGTTTGGAGCCACCTGGGCTAATGGAAGCTGACCTTGCCCATGGGGCAGGGATCTTTAAGGTCCATTCCAAACCAGGCCATTCTATGATTCTATGATTTCATGAAATTACTTCATTTTTTAAAATTAGTTATGGTTTAATGGGAAAACAGTTCAACAGGTTCAGCTGTGACATTTGCTGTCTTCCACACGAAAAACATTCCAGGTTCACAGTATGCATTTCTTGTTAATTCAGTATTTGAGCTGTGCTCTCTGTCAGACAGAATTCTCGGTCTGGTCGACATGCTTAAGAGAACACAGAAATCTTAAAGACTAAAAGTCAGTTTGAAGAACTGTGTTTGCTGCGGGTTCTCTGTTCAGCATTTGAGGGGAGCAAGTCCTGTGAGGAGCGGCTGAGGGTGTTTAGCGTGGAGGCTCAGGGGTGACCTGATCGCTCTCGGTGATTACCTGAAAGGAAGGTGTAGCCAGGCGGGGGTCCGCCTCTTCTCCGGAGAGTTTCAGGTTGGACATTAGGAAGATTTTCTTCACCGAAAGGATGATTAGACATTGGAATGGTGCGCCCAGGGAGGTGGTGGAGTCACCGTGCCTAGAGGTGTTTAAGGAAAGCCTGGAAGTGGCTCTCAGTGCCCCGGTCCAGTTGACAAGGTGATGTCATAGGTTGGACTCGACTACAGAGGTCTTCTCCAACCTAAATGATTCTGTAGATTATTTTTCTTTTTTGAGGGGGTGTGTTTGTTTCTTGGTTTTGGTCTTGTGGGGGCTTGTTTGTTTTGGTGTTATTTTTGGGGGTTTGGTGGGGTTTTTTTTCAGAGGACGAACATGATAGGGGATAGGGGAAAAAGATGAAAAGGGGGAGATAGAGGAAGAAAAAAAACCCCACAACATTTATAAATAATAAAACAAAAACGCAGAACTAGTGCACCGCGAAGAGCTCTGGACGCCGCTTCGTTCGCACGTCACGGGCAGCCGCCTGTGCCTCAGCGCTCGACGATACCATCTCCTGGCGGGGGCGGGGGGAAGGCTGTTTCTCCCCTGGCGCTGTGCTCTCCTGGTAAGGCTCTTCCCCCCCCACTCCTCCGCAATAAGTGGGAGAGGCGAGGCGCGTCCCCGGCGCAGGCGCGGTGAACGCTCAGTGCCCGCCGCGATGGAGGAGGCGGCGGAGCGCGGCCGGGCGGGCGCTGGCGCTGGGGCGGCGGCGATGGCGGAGGGCGGCAGCGCCGGCGGAGAGGAGGCGGACAATGCCAACGGCAATGCCGCGTCCTCACCACCGCCAAGCTCCCCTCCGGAGGGCGGCGGGACGAAGCCACTGAGCGCGGCGGAGTACGCGCGGCGCGTACATCAGTGGCTGTGGGACTCGTACTGCGGGTACCTGGGCTGGCAAGGCTGCCCACCCGCCTTCATCGCTGCCGCTGCTGCCGCCGCCGCTGCCGCGCAGCCGCCCCCACCCGCCGCCGCCTACTACAGCCCCTTCTACCTCTTCGCTCCGCCACCGGCACACACGGCCTCCGCCGGGACGGGGCCCCGCGCCCCCGCCGCTGCCACCCCAGCCTGGCCGGGAGCGGCGGGCGCAG
The DNA here is from genome assembly GCF_001522545.3 of Parus major. Classification (NCBI taxonomy): domain Eukaryota; kingdom Metazoa; phylum Chordata; class Aves; order Passeriformes; family Paridae; genus Parus; species Parus major. The sequence continues at coordinate 62,448,158 of NC_031769.1, forward strand.
TGTCCCCCCTGCCCAGGGCGGCCTCCGGCAGCGCCGCCGGTACCAGCGGCAGCGGCGCCTCCAGGGACACGGGACGGCCGGCGGGTGAGTGGGGGCCGGGGCTGGGCCTCTCGGCCTGGGGAGGAAGACGAGCCTTATGAGAGCCCCAGCTCCGGGAAGCGGGATCTGGAGAGGGAAGCCGGATCTGGAGAGGGAGGCCGGGGGTGTGCGACGTTGGGAGTCGCTGCGCTTCCGTTGGCTGCGGCCCCGGGCATGTGTCTGTGCCTTGTGACACAGGGTGACAGCCCTAATACCGAGGTTGTAAATCCAGAACCTGGTGCATAAGCAGGTTTGGGAGGATTGACTTGCGTATACAGCTTACAGCTTCAGCGCTTGTAAAGAAAGATGTTTCCATGTATAGGAAGGAGTTGTTTGGGGTTTTTTTTCCAGTGGAACGTGTTCTTGTGATCACAGGCTTGTAATGCCTCTAGCTTTAGAAGTAGCCCGTTTGGATGATGAAATCTAAATTAGCTTTGCCTGTTTTAGTGGGCTGTTGGTGCTCACATAAAATAATTCTGTCAAATGCAAGCAGAGAAGTGAAAATGTGCTGACATTGGACAAGCTTAGGCGGTGGGACCGGAGATAAACAAACGTCTGTTGCAGCTGTAAACATTGAAGGCAGTGCACAGCAGGAGTAAAGCAAACTCACTCTGATCACATCAGAGGTAAAACCTGGAGCAGCAACAGCTCCTCACAAGTCGAGGAGCACCTAGGTCACATTCCGTGAATGTTTGTACCACTGTGAGCAATGGTAGGAAATTGTGGAGGAGAGCACTGCTGATGCACTTTGGAAGAAAGCCAGAGTTCGTTTCTCTCTCCAGGACAAAGTACAACATTGCTGATCTGTGACATTATTTATAAGCTTAGTGGCCATATGTGTGTAGAAGATTTTTTTGTTCTTTTTCCTTATTTTCAAGTGAAGGGAGCTTAGCTTCTGAGCTTGTTTCTTTCTTATTTTTTTAAGCAAACGTTGCTTAAACATGGTTAGAACACAAAATATTATTTTCTGTAATTATGATCTGATTCTGTTATAGTTTGCTTATGAACTTATATTGCCAGTTATTAAAGGGAGGGTTGGGCAAAGGCTAGGCTGAAATGATTCTTGGATTTTCACCTGTTTTTTCAGGAGATAGTTCCTTATGTTAAAGGTAATTTAAGGCATGAATAGCATTTCATGCTGCTGAGTGTGATTATTCTGAATATTGCATACTACTACTGCAACACAGTTTGCTTTCTTAAGGGGACTAGGTATGCGATGCAGTGATACAATACAGTTACAAACAAAGACTGTTGTGCTGATGCTTTGGCTTCAGATTGCAGATGGGTATATCTGGAACAGCTAAAGTGATTATGTCTCCTTCTTCCTTGCTGTAGATTATTGCCCACACAGCAGGCGAGGCAGGGCAGGTCATGTATCTGTCCCTGTGCCAATGCAGTTTACAGCCTGTGTGCTTACGTAAGCTGAAATACGTGACAGCTTTTGTTAATTTTGCAGATCTTAAACTGGGATGTCAAAAAGTGGGATTGTTAACTGCCTCTGCCACTTCAGTCTGCCTGCAGGTGTGTGCTAGAGCAGCACTATTTAACAGCACCCTGGGCAATGGCAGGTTCTTTATGGACAGTCACCATGACTTAAGACACTTCCTCTCCTGGTCCCTGCCTGCCTTGCTGAAGGAGATGACTGCTCATCCACTGGGAACAGTAGGGCAAAAGGTTCATTCAGGCCCCAGCTGCCCTGCGGCTGACTGGTGCAAACCCCTGTTAAGGACTATGTGGATGCAAGATCCTAGACATTGAGCTGGATGGATGTTGTATTTGGCTGTCCTTGCTGAATAAATAGTAACCCTTGGCAAAAGACTGGATTTCTCATATGAGGAACATCTTGAATCACTGCAATGTAAATCTGTCAGAGTCTAAGGGTTGCCAGGGTTTCTTAATGTGATGGAGTTAAATGTAATTCGAATATTTACTTTCCTAGTCCCATGTAGCTTCTGTGCAGTCATTTAATTTATTCAATGGTGAATAAATCAGTCTCTGCCACCAACTTCAACAAATGTTCTGCTTTTAACAGAGCAAATGAAAGCTTTCGCCTGGTGCTGTGTGCTCAAGCCAGGATTGGGAGACTGCCTATGTTCCCTCCTGCCATAGTTGAAGAATCTCTTACTAGAATGCAATAGACAACTTGGGTAGGCTTTGATAATGCCAGTGGAATCCATTTTAGTATTATACATGTAGTGGTTTGATACTGGCCCAATGCCAGGCACCCATGAGTGATCACTGGGCAAAGGAGGGAAAAAGAAAAAAAAAAAGTTAACAAAGGCTTCATGAGTGAGATAAGGACCAAGAGGAATATTTGAAGGGCAAAAGAGGCTTAACTTTAGTTGTGAAGTGAAATTTATTGCTAACAGAATCAGAAGAAGATAATGAGAAGTAAAATAAGCCCTTAAAACACCATTTTCCCCTCAGCCCCTCCCTCCTTCCCACTGACAGTGCAGGGAGACAAGGCATGGGGATTTTGGTCAGTTCATCGCTGAGATTTTCTTCTGCTGCTCCAGGAGAGGAGTCCTTCCCCTGTGAGGCCATGGGGTCCTTCCCACAGGAGACAGTTCTCTGAGAACTTCTCCAGCCTGGGTCCACTCTCACAAGCAGCAGCCAAACTGCATCTGCTGCAAATGTGAGTCCCTCCCACGGGCACACAGTCCTCCCAAAACTGCAGCAATGTGGGTCTCTCTTCCCACGGGGTCCAGTCCTCCAAGGACAGACTTCTCCAGCCTGGAAACAGGGACCTCCTCTCTCCACTGGGTTTTCCACTGCATCACAGCCTCCTCCAGGCATCCACCTGCTCCAGCGTGGGCACCTCCCCATGGGCTGTGGGTGGATCTCTGGATCCCCCATGGATCCCCATGGGCTGTGGGTGGATCTCTGCATCCCTCATGGATCCCCTTGGGCTGTGGGTGGATCTCTGGATCCCCCATGGATCCCCATGGGCTGTGGGTGGATCTCTGCATCCCTCATGAATCCCCATGGGCTCCAGGGGCACAGCTGCTGCACCATGGTCATCACCGCGGCCTGCAGAGGAATCTTGGTTTCATCACCTGGAGCACCTCCTGCCCCTCCTTAGTCAATGATCTTGGTGTCTCACATGTTCTGACCTCCTCCTCTTCTCTGACTAGAAGCAAAACTCATGACTTTGTTTTGATTTTCTTAAATATGTCATCACAGGTGGCATTACCAGCATCCCTCAGTGGCCTAGTTTTGTCTAGCAGCATGTCTGTCTTCAGAGCCATCAGCCATTGGCTCTGTCAGACATGGTGGGAAGCTCCCAGCAGCTTCACACAGGAGCCATCTCTGTGGCCCTCCTGCTGCCTAAAACCAGGTTACTTGATATTATCAATGCAGAGTGATCAGTGCAGCAGGCATGAAACAAAGCTGTATAAACCCAGGTATGTTAAATAAGAGCTGACTCTTACTGATCCCTGCCTGATTCTCCTTACTGCATTTGAAAGTGCTGTGGCCTTTTGTCTTGGCTCTGACAGCTCACAGAGCCATGGCTGGCAGCAACAGTCTCAGCAGCTGAGCTGGGGAGGCTTATTCTAAATGAAATTTGATGATGGTTTTTTGAGACTAGAGTGGTGTGATTTTCTTTCCTATTTCGTCCTTTCTCTGTGTGGGGATAAGTATTCTCAGAAACAGTAACAAAACCAGTCACTGACACAGGTTCTATCCGGTAGTAGAAGGTTATTTCTAAGTGAAGTTTTGATGTGAGTCATTGCAGGTTTCATGTGAGCGTCATGTTTATACTTTGGCAAATAGAGGAGTAGCTGGGTCCAGATGAAATTATTTTGCAACACTATTTCTTGGAAACTTTCTAAGACACTCTTTAATGTTTTCTGTGTTTAAACCACCTGAACAACAGAAGCTTGTAAGTGATTCCTTACTTTGTGCCCATTTGCACATGGCCAATTAAATAGGAGAAATGTGTTATGTTTTCTGGCTGGGGGTAGAGCAGTATGCTGTGTTTTATTATAAGTAGTCTGTAGAAATGTTTATGTCAAGTATGACTGATATTTTTGTCCATTCTTGCTTGTATTTGAATGGAGATAAAATAGGCTGTGTTTTACTCTGCGAATTGATAATTGGTATACATGGAAGCTTTGGTGCTCAGGGATAGAAAAGTTATGGTAGGTCTAATTTTCTTTTTAATCTGACCTCTCAGACTTATATAAATTTGTTCTCTATGAGGTTATTCTAAACAAAAGAACACAAAAACTGATGCATCTTCAGTGTACTTCAGTTCTTTAGCAGGATATGATTTTGCCTGTGATCCTAACTCAGTTCTGAAAGTTAAAGAAGTTCTTAAAGAAGCTGCTTCTAATTCAACTTAAACAATTCAGATTATTTTTTATGCATAAGTTTTTAGAAGTTTTCTTGAAGAACATGTGAGCAGAGCTCTTGATTATGTTCTTGCAGAGAGGTTAATGTGGTTGTACTTTACTAGTTAGTGTTAACTTTGTGTTAGTGCAATAAAATCTGGGTAATGTGAACTATTTCTGTTGCAGGTCGGGAGTTCCTTATCCCTTCACTGGCACACAGGTTCATAGCAGAGATGGTGGATTTTTTTATTCTGTTCTTTATAAAGGCAACCATCATTTTAAGTATTATGCACCTCAGTGGAATAAAGTAAGTTGAACGATTTAAAGCTTTGTTACATACAGCTTTAAGCTTTTCATGCTCTTTGAGGTGTCAGGTTGTATTTATGGTATGTTTATGCATATGATATGATTAAATAACTGACAGAAGTTGAGGAGAACCACCACTAGGCTAACTTCCTTGTAAATACATCCTGATTTTGGATCAGCTGATGGAAACACAAAATTTGTACAGGTCTGTAGGCTCACAAACTCCCTACTAAGGAAAGATTAGACTTGCACATTTATGGGGGGTAGGGGAATAGCAATATTATTTAAAAGTCCTTTATAATTTTCAAAGAAAAAACATGGACAAACTTTTTTAATGGCCTTTGAAAATGTAGTGATCTGTGCTGATAGTGTAGATCCGGCTGGGAAGAAGTTAATTTTCTGTATAGTGTCTTTTGTGGTGTTGTGGTTTAGATTTCTGACATAAACAATGCTGCTCCCGCTCCCTGCCCCCCCAAAAAAATCTTATCAAGCAGATCAGATATATATGTACTTTGAAAATACAGCCTGGTTGCTAGGAATGCTGCCACACTGCAGGCTTCACTGGATGTAAATTTGGTTTCTTAAAAAGTGCAAGTAAGCTTTGTGTGTGTGTGTCAACCATACACTAGACTGAAAGATTTCCCATTTCACATTTTTGTACACAGATGTAGTCGTTACCTCAAACACTTCCCTTTTTAACTGCTTCTTTAACTGTATATATCTTATTCCTTAACTCAGTTACTCTGCTTTGGGTTCAAATATTTCAGTCTGATTAAGAGATGAGATCTTGGTGTAATCGAAAATTCCACTACTGAACAAACACATTTCAGAACCCATGCTTTCTGTTCAAGAACCATCCAAATGTTACCTGACTGTAAAATGATGCTATACAGATAACATCTTCCAGACACGTTCACCTGCAGCTTGAAAGGGGTGTAGAAGAGGGTTAGATCCAAAACACTAAATATGTTGATGTAAACGATCGCTGTGTTTTGTTCAAATAAGCAGCAATTAAAATGCTGAACGTTCATTTCTGTTTAGTGACTAGATCCCACCTCCTGTAACCTGACAGCTTGTGTTTCCTTTTTGCTGTTAGTAGGTGGAGAACGATACAAAGTGAAGTACTGGAAAGATGGGGAACAACTATATGTATATTGGTGCTGTAAAGTGATGAAAGTAATTTACAGCATTTTCAATATTAACAGTTTTGTGAGACAGTTGCTTACAGGGAACTTCAGAGAAATGTTCTGGGGGGGGTTTTGCTTGAGAGACATGGTGTGCTTGGGGTTAGGCTGAATTGTCACGAAAAACATAGGTCCTCACAGGCTCAAAAAAGGCACTTCAGGCCAAAGCTGCATTGAAGGGAAATGCAGGTTGTGCTACACTGTTTTTTTAATTCCTGTGTTGTTTTGGGGTTTTCAGTCCTTAAGTCTGAATAAAGAGTGGGGCAAGTAGCACAAATATTAGATGGACTGTTTTGAAGTGGCACTGCACAGTTCTATGTGAACCTTAATTAGATGCATGAGTGAAAAAATCTTGCCTTAATGTGTTGCAAGTGTACCCATTCCAGGTATCAGATAAGAATGTTAAATCTGTGGAGTTTATCTTATGAAAATACGCCATTAACTCCAAATAGATGCTTCACATAGCACTGTTTGGCTAAATACCATAAGGTTTCAATTGCTTTGTTTAAATCCTCCTATTGGATACCAAGGTGCCTCCAGATGAGTATGGTGAGCAGTAAAGAATGAGGAACCCTGATGAGAACCTGATGATCATGCAGTGGAGGATTTAGGGCTCCCCTGATTCCTTAGGGAGATTGCCAACTTCTCCTTTGCATTCGTAAAGGGTGCCCTTTTCTTTTTCCTTGAGTGTTTGTGTAAGAATATACTTGGAGACTTGGATGCCTTCCATTTATATCAAGTTAGATGATTATGTGCAGAATCTGTTTACCTCCCAAGAAGTGTGAGAATTTTCAGAACAATTCTGCAGCTCACTACCCAGGGACCCCATTGTACAAAAGGGGTAATAAAGAATGATCTTTTCTTAATGAAAAAGACAAAAAAAAACTAGGCAGCAATTCAGAATGAAAGTGAGTGTTCTGAATTTTAATGGCTTGTTTAGTATCAGAAAGGGCAAGGAGCTTTTGTTCTCTTACAATACCAGAATGGAGGGAGTGAATTCTGGTATTAAAGGGGTAACACTGGTATTGGGAGAAGGTTGATTTTAAAGTTCAGTTTTATTTTGTACAGGGACATCTCTAAATTTGCCATGCATTACATCATAGAAGAAATAGATGAAGATACGTCCATGGAAGATTTACAGAAAATGATGATAGTAGCTCTCATCTACAGGTTATTAGTCTGCTTTTATGAGGTAACTATTCATAAACATTAACTCCTGTAATTAATAGTTGTGAGTTGTTGAAGAAACGGTTTTAAAAAATAATGTTATCGTTGGCCAATAAAGTAAATCCTCTTTACGGTATTTTGGATTATGTTGAAGCTTATGATATTCACATAGTTCTGACGATAACCAAGTTTGTGAGACTTGTCAACAACACTGGTGGTGTGTGGAATTGAAATAACCTTTCTCTTACAGATAATCTGTATTTGGGGAGCAGGTGGAGCAACCCCAGGGAAATTCTTGCTTGGACTGCGAGTTGTGACGTGTGAAACATCTGTACTTATTGCACCCAGCCGTGTGTTAGTCATTCCATCTTCTAATGTCAGTATGACAACGTAAGTGCTCCTGGCTCAGTCTCATTGCATTCTGGTTAAGTGTCAAAAGCATGTGACTTGGAAGTTCACCATTGCTTTGTTGTTGACCTTTACAATAATTAGACTACATCAGCTACTGTCAGATTCTGTGATCTAAGAATAAAATGGTAATTATTCAGTCACATGGGAGTATTTTTCAGGGTAGGGGGTTAAATCTCCTCTGGAGCTCGACTTTTGTGCTGTTCAAAATTTGGGGGCTAAACTTGGAAGTTAACTACTAAATGTCAGCAGAAAAGTGAAAGTAGGGCACTGAACATTCTATTCTGATTTCAGGTCCACAGTACGAGCTTTGATCAAGAATTTTTCTATTGCATCATTTTTTCCTGCATTCATTACACTGCTGTTTTTCCAGCATAACAGAACAGCTTATGATATTGTAGCAGGAACTATTGTGGTCAGAAGAAATGGAGTTAGATGATACCAAAAAAATGAGATTTCTGGACTGGTTCTGAACATCGCCTCCAAACCCCAGTGAATAAAGACCTACCCCAGAACTGAATTTGAAGTGTCTGTTGGAATCTTTTGCCCTAATTACATAGGAACTGATTCAGAAGCTGAAGAAAATGTATGGTTCCTGTATGATGCCAGCAACTACCTTTGAAGTATTGGAGTTTTCATAGATGCCAAAGAAGTTTTGGAGAGAAAGTATGTATTAAATCCTGGAGTATTAATCTCTTATGAGACAAAAACTGTCTGCTTTACCTGCAAAAAGGAGCTGTTCTGTTTGTCTGTGGCAAGCAGATGCCTAGGAATACACCACCTTACAAGAAATGTTGCTTCTACAGTTTTGGATGTTGGCAGGTAACTAGAAAATCAAGTTCTTTTCCAGACAGTTGCCTGTCAAAGGATAAACGGGAAGAGACCTGCAGTATTAGACAGCAATGCAAATGATGTTAATTAAATTGCCATGTATCCAGAAGGAGAGTGGTTATCAGTGTCTTTTATTATTGCTTCACAGATCATATTCCCTCACCTTTTAAGTATTTTCTCACAACATTGATGTGAAAAGTTTCTTGCATGATTGTCTCAAGCACTGTCACTTACTTCACTTGTCCAAGCTAATGAAGAAGTGAAACAATAGCTGCTTTTTCCTGTGAGAAGGATATGTTAACACTGCAGTGTTAGTGATCTGGTGTGTGTAAATAATTCTGGAGCCAGCAACAGTACAGACTGTGCTAATCAAAGGTAACTTCTGCTTCTGTTTGGAGAGAAAGCACTTGTCTATTTCTTACATATAATGCAGAGAAGTGAATGTTTCAGGAGCATGCAGAAAACATTAAACTGAAATGTGTTATGGATGTAAATCTGCAGAAGTACAAATACTGGTTTTCAGTTTATCATTCTGGCTAATTGTTTGTATATTCAGAATAATTTAAATACTGAATAAAGAAACCTAATATTTTGCATGACTACATTGCTTTGATGATTCATTTATTCTCATGTTATTAGTATCTCAGGAAAGGGATATAAGCAATACTAATGTTTAACTGAAATCCAAGTTTGGAACTCTTCAGTCAGTTTTTGTGTGTTCCTCTTAGCCCTAACATGCCACTCAGTGGCTGAAGTTCTCACCCTGCCTTCAATTTTGAACAGTGGCTTGGTTACCACTCTTGTCTCCAGGCTTAGTAACTTAAATCAGGAATGTGTTCATATGCTGCAATGTTTTTGTTTGACAAGTCATGTTCTGCTGTGTATGACTGTATTGTGCCTGCATTTCAGTTTTCATTTGGAGTGATTTAGGACTAGATCCCATGCTTAATAGTTGCTGAATGATATTTTGCCATCCATTACATCTCCAGAATGAGGTCATTAACTTTTTAGATTACTTAAAAAATAAATATTTAAAAGTAGTTAAGGAAAAAAAGTTGTGTTGGCTTGAACACCGTTTTCTAGAGTATTCGTTCAATCACATTTTTTGAATACTGCCAGGAGTGGTGATCCTACTACTTACATGGATAGCATCCATGTCCAGTATTTTTTTTTTTCTCCTAACATCTAGTCTCAACCTCCTGACACCAACTTGAGGCCATTTTCTTGTCCTACCACTTCTTACCTGGGATGAGACTAACCACCTAACCCCCAACTATACCCTCCTTAGAGGCAGTTGTAGAGAATAAGGCTGCCCCTGAGGCTCATTTTCTCCAGGCTAAACACCCCCAGTTCCCTCAGCTGCTCCTCACAGGACTTGTGCTCCATTCTTCTGAAGACTTAAGCACTGAAGTCAGGTGTGGCAATCAGCCTGACAAAAGCTAAAGCTATCAGAACCACCTTAAAAGTCCTTTCTAGGGTGAGTTTTGCCTATTCACAAGAACTTTTATTCTCTTTAATGCAGCAGTGACCTATAATCTAGAATTCAAAAGACGGGGGAAGGGGAAAACAACACTGTCAGCTAAAACTTTATTACTGCCAATTCAGGTATAAGGAAAGGTATCTCTTACCCTGCAAAAAATACCACCCCTTCCACAGGAGGTAAAGACAATTGCAATGCAGAACACAGAGCCTATCCACAGAAACGTGTATATGGTGTGCTGTTTGGCTGGCTTTTAGTTTGTCTCTTATGCAAGCTGCATCCCAGATACATGCTTGTTTCTGCTTGATGGCCAAGTCCATGGCAGGTGATCAGGTGCTAAGGGGGAGAAAGAAGAAATCTGTGGCATTTTTCACTTCTGGACAACAGCTGGAAACAGTTAATAGCATATAATCCTTTCATGGCTACAGTGGCATGATCTGACTGCCCGAATAGCAGTGAGTGTGTGTGTGGTTTGAAAGGCGAGTTGCTGAGCATTTTCTGTTTCTAGAACATGTTCTGTTTCCAGAGCAACTGGAGCCCTACACCTGAAAAGAGCAGTTGGCCTTTGCCCTCCTGTCATGTCCAGCTTGTGCCTGAAAGGCATCTCACCTTGTACCAGCAGCAGCTGCAGGAGCAGAGAGCAGGATGCATGGCAGAAGTGCCTCTGAAGACACCACTGAGAGGGATGCAGGTCTCTGCCCTTCTATAGCTGGGAGAAGAATTCATGTCTGAGTCTGATAGACTTGGTACAAATTCAGCTGTGGGTCCCCTAAATAAGCATTTCCTCTCATTTTAGTAGAATAATGTCTGTTCTCCAAGAAGTTCCTGTAACTGCTACAGAAGTGCCCACCCCCTATTACACATTTACAATCTTTTCAGTTAGAACAGTGGTGAATCTTTACCCACAATAGGTTTGGTTTTTTTAATAGCACTACAAAACATTAACTGCAGTCACCTGACACACTGATAAGCTGCTCAAACCTTCAGCCTACAATATAATTCTTCCTAACAGGAGAGCTCTAACTTACTTAAGATCTTCTAAAATCAATGTGAAAAAGCAGAGGTTGAAGAAAGCACAAGACATTGCTCTGGTTGAGGGAACCACCTCATACAGTTACAGCTGGGGATGCCTTTATGGAGAGTTAAAATTGCCAGGTAATATTTCGCAGTTTTTATTGATGGCATTTATCCCATGGTTTAACATGTTAATTATACTGTAATAAACATGGCTTTAATATTAAACTTTTCCTTATTATCCAAAGTCACCACAGTCCATTTCAGTAAATATAAAAATATATACTTAATACTTTGTACAATACTGGTTTTTGGTCCAAACAAAAATGGATCAGAAAAGCCAATAAACTTACTTTAAGAATTCCCAATTTTAAAGATTTTCTAAATGGATTTAGGCAACTTTGAATAATGGGATTTACATAAAATCTGAGACGATACTAAACAAAAATGGCTGTAACACACAAAATTAAAATTTCAATTTCACAGATTTGTTATGCCAAAAAAGTACATAGAGAAACAAAATTGTATTTACACATTTCATAATAAAATAACAAGGCGAGACAGGTGATAAAGGGCTGTAAGAATGAAAATATAGAAATAGCATATAATTATTAAATGAAGAACTACAGATCTAACAAGTCCTTAGCATGGATCATCCTTTAATCAGTCTTCCCCTATCAGAAAATTTTAGTGCACAATACACCCAAACTCACTCACTTCACACATACACCAGCACAAACTCAGCATAGAAATCATTCATTATCAACATTCTCTACTCTATACAGCATCCCTCGCTGATATAATTACAATTTCGAGGCGTCAGTAAACGCGGATGAGCGCACGTAGTGGTGCGGATGAAGAGGTATCGACAAGCCATTCACTGTGCAGGCTCTACTCAGGGCTACAGCCAGACCATGCCGAGTCAGTGAAAGAAGTAACTTGAGACTTTTGCTTGAGAACAGCCTTGTTGCCAACTTTACTTGCTACCAAAAAAAACGTTAACAGGGAGAGGGGAGGGAAGGACAGGAAAGCTAAGTTTTATATTCCTTTAGGCAGATCTGACTTCTGACAAGCCAGCATGAGGTACAATCCCAGTAACTGAACAATTCAGGGTAGTAGCTGAACATTTTTCAGGATAGTAGCTGGACAATTCAGGATAGTAGCTGCTTCCAATGTTTTTGACGCTTTACCAATCAGGCGTTTACTTTCTACGTCTAACTGCAGTCTTTATCTTCCGACCAGCAACTGAAGATCCAGAGGCAGAGAAAACATTTTTCCCATTAGTCCTATTAAAAGAAATTAGTAGTTCAGAGTTTAGGACAGTGTAGCTGAAAATTCAGTAGCAGCACTGAGTAGATATTCCAGAATAACTTTCATAGTCTTGTCTCACTAGTTACCAGCTGGCAACAAGCAGCAAGTGACGAACAGGAGGAAGAGAGTTCCAGAAACCAATTAAATCTCTCTTATTCAGAAGGTAAGCAGCAGCATAATGGCTGGATACAGGTTCTACCTTTCAAGAACAAGACAACTCTCACATGTGTTGATGTGTGACATTCCTGACAGCTAGGCTCCTTCACAGATAACGGTGCTTAGTTAGCCAGTCAGGTTAATACAAGGAAGGATGCCAAATTTAGTTTCAAACTCCAAGGTTCATCTGAACACCTCATGATTTAACAGCAGTAGAGGCTGAACACTGTCCACTGATATTACCCGAAGCTCAAGGGAAATTCTGATACGGTCTCTTACCCCACTGTAAATGCTGGAGGCTGGTTGAACGAAAATCCTGAAGTGCCAGAAGGCGGTGCAGGAGCTGCTGGTGCAGGAGGATTTGCACCAAAAGTGAATACTCCTGGGTTATTTGGAAAGCTGAAATTAGTAGTACTACTTCCAAACCGGAATACAGAACCTGGGAAGATGGGGTGGAAGCAGAAAGAAGTAAGAAAGCTGAAAACTGAGTTCATCTTTTCCAGGAAAATCCTCATGTTCTTCCCCATTATCTTTAAAGATTATTCTTTTTACACATTTCTCAAGATGACAAAGTTGGGGGGGTGGTGCACCAGAAGTGTCAGATTACTACGGGAACAGCTTATTGAATGAATCCATTCACACAGATTGGGGAATTTTTTAAGTAATACTGCTGGCACACTGATAATTAGTTGTTTGCTAACTTCTGTGCACCATTAAATTTATACCTGTGCATACTGAGGTTTATTAATTGAGTCTTAAATTGTAAATTTATATTCAGGTAAACTTTTCTGTGTTCATGCAGTGGATCTGGGGACTTCCGTTCCTTTAATGTGCTAACAGCACCTCATCTGAAAAAACCCCAAACATTCCAAACATCAGAACAAACTAGTAAGTAATATGGAAAATCCAGGGAGAACTTCACCTTTAAACTGCTACCTGATTAATGAAAGATCGATTGAGTACTGTGCTGTGCACTAATCTGCTTGTACTAATCTACTGATTAGTACAAAAATGTTGGTTACTTTTAATGGAGGCTATTCTGTAAAACATCTGAGAAGAAAAAAGGAGGCTTTTTCCTTTCAGTATTTGATGTGATATCTAACAGACATTCTGGCACTGCTTTTATTTTTTAATTATTACTAGCATGGAACAGGTCTTTCTTAAGTTACAAGGTTCATTCTGTGCCCCTTTTCCATGGCATTTCATTAGTTAAAAGATCTTAATACAGTCTTAACCCATAAATGTTTAAAAACCTTCCAAACAATTCTGACTGTATTTTATACAATGAAGCCTGTTCAAGTCAGATAACTAAGAATTTCTCAAATCAAAAAATAACAATTTTGCAGTGTGTGTGCACAATCTTACCAGTGATTACTACTTGGTTTTCAATAGTTCCTTTTAATCATTAGGTTTCTAAAGAAAATAAAGCTCAAAATTTAGTTGCAGAGTTGCAACTTCCATGTCTGCTATGTCTCCTGTGGAGAAGGCTTACTGTGAAGCTAGACACCCCTGGCATATTGTGTCTCCACAGTCAGGACAGGGACATAAATGACAACCCTATAGCCATTATTTTTATGGAGGGCAATTCCTATATTTAAATACATGTGCAATGCCAAAGTCATTTTTTTCCATATAATTTAGGGTGCACTTCATGAAAAAGAAAATAAAATATATAATCTTTGAGAGCAAAAGGGAAGAGGATGGTCGGCACTCACCAGCACTGGGGGTACCAGAGCCAAAAGTTGGCTGATTGGCTGCCTGTTGTCCGAACACAGAGGGCTGAGTGCTGCTTGTCACCGAGCCGAAGGCAGAAGGAGCAGGTTGAGAGCCAGGAGAAAACAACGTTGTCGACAGCGATCCAAAGCTTGGAGCGCTTTGCTGGCCGGAGCCTGGGCTTGGGCCAAATGCTGGTGGCTGACTGGCGCCAAAGGCTGGGCCAGCAGCAGGCGCTGGAGGCCCAGAGCCAAACAGAAACGAAGACGATGACCCTTAGGGGACAGAGAGGGATGTCAGCATGGGCCCCTTCCCTCCCGCCCTCAAGAATGAATCCAGAAACAAAATGTTCTCAAGCCTCAGGTCTGCTAGCCGAATACTCATCGTAATTCCTAACTACTTGTGTGAGCATATAAAACAGATACTACACCTCAGCCTCTACAGGAATTTTCTTTAAGCAACATGAGAAACACTGTGTTTATAAGAGTCAGGCAACATTAAATCTCAAATGCACTCGTTGCTTCTTCATGTTGTACAGACAGATTCCTACAAACAGAATGTTTTAATCTGTATTTACTAAAAGCTGTTCCTACCACATACATGGAATATTCATTCAAACTGGATTTTTCAGACATTCAAAATACAGCTCCCGATTTCTTAGGACCAGGAGAACGTGTATCTTTTCAGCAACTGCACCCCTCCCCTGTTCAATTGCTTACCATTATCAGCTTCTGGAGGCCAAATCAACCTTGCAATAATCTCAAAAACTTGGTTTACCACAGTAATTCTCTATCTACCATCAAAACAGACAACCAGCCCAATTGTTGAGCTGCATGGCCAGCAAAAATAATGAAATGCAACTGAACAGCGACTCTGAATGTACGTGGCAGATCTGCTATGCAGAAGGGACATTTTAAACAGCATTACTAATGCTCATGCAACAGGAAATACCCTCTAATTGCACCATAACTTGGAATGGCTGACTTTCTTTCCAAGATGAGTTACATGGTAAAACTTAAGTTTCTGAATTTGTGAAGATGTTTAAATATGGTATCACCTACTAACAAAGTTACACCAACAGTTACTGATTTGCAAGCACTTTAAATTGATTGGTTGTTAGTAATTTAGTACTGTTTTCTCTGTTTCTGATACACAAAAAAGTGTGCAAATTAAACTTTTGTGAATGACAAAGTTAAGTCACCAGGATCAAACTAGATTAAATGCATATCCCTTATTGATTCCATTTTATTTTCAATATCCTGCATGGCTCATAGGAATACAGATAATTTGGTGGATTTAGTCTTGAGTCATGCATTTGTTCATGCAATTCTGGCAGTGGAGTAACAAACATAAAACATGAAGAAACTCTGTATTTCTTATTGCTGTCTTCTCTTAAATTTTTTTCCTAGAAAATTAACATGCATTGGCCATGTTCCTTAGTAGAAACCAACCCTTAAGCAGCATTAATTGCATGTTGAGGTATTCCATTTACATATACTTGTGAGGGAAGGACTTTGGCAAAACTTGACAGTATTTCCAGGAATTCAGAGTTCTAGGTGTAGGAGCAAAAACGTGTAATTTGTTGACTTTTAACTGTAAACACTGCACTAACAGTGACTGAAGAAATAAATTATCATTCTCATGGTGAAAAACTCTTGTACAAATTGAAATTCAGTAAAGGTTTGTCCTTTGCATAAAACAGCTCTGGTGTCAGTTCATTCCTAAACTGTATTTACCACACTGAAGAACTAGCCCAAATTAACATTGCTGAATACAAAATCCTCAGTATTTTTCTCTACTTCCACACATTTAGCATGCATGTTTTCCCAAGTAACATATTCATGAAACAGTACCTCCTTAGTCCACTACATAATGGTAAAAATGAGATAATGAGAAGAACAGCAATTTAAAACATACCTGTTGAACCTGATGTAGTTGTGGCTCCAAAAGTAAATCCTGAATTTGCTGCATTGGTACTGCTCTCTCCTGAAGCAAAGAGAAACGGAGTCAGAGTTGAGCCAGCGCTGGAAGATGTGGTTGCTGGTTTGTTTTCTTGAGAGAAGCCGAATGACTGAGATGTTGCAGATTCCGCTGGATTGCCAAAAACAGAGCTGGTCACAGTGTTGCTGGGTTGTCCAAACACAAAGGGAGTGGGAACTGGCTGAGGGTTTGAGGAAGAGAGGGTGCTGCCAAACACACTACTGCTGTTGGCTGAAGTGGTGGGTACCACTGTGCTGGAGGAACTGGAGCTCAAGAAGCTGAAGGATGCTCCTTGATCTGAAAAGAAGAAACACAGTTACTACTGAGTCACACAAACAGAGTTTAACCACCGAGAACTTTTCACACAGCAACCCTCACAGAAAACTTTAATCCTCCCATGCAGACTAACAACAAATTAAAGGAATACGAAACTATACAAAATGAAGTGATTTTTCTACCTTTGCAGCAGCAGAGAAACCAGCAGAGCTGCAAGTAGATGGAAATAAGATACTCCCTCTCTCTTTCCCTTTCACCACAAAAAATAACAGTAGTATGAGGCCTATATTCTGCACCATATTACAGATTTTATCACCAGCTGAGCTGCTACTACTGAGACGGTACAAATTCTGTGCTTACACAAGCAGTGATACAGGTTATTTAGGGTGTGGCAATTTCTTCTGTCTAAACATGTTAAAACTCACTGAAATCTACAAATAAATTGCCACATATTGTCTACACATCAACAACTAGAACTAAAGACAGGCTGCAGGTAGTATAGAAATCCCATAGATGTTGTCCAATACGGCCTCAGAGGTATTATTTGATAGACATGAACCAAGAAGTGAAGGCAAAAGATGTTCTGTTTACCGCAAGTACTGGTTGGTGCCCCAAATGCAAAAGGTGCCTTTGCCTGCTCACTTTCCTTTTCCGATGGTTTACCAAAACTAAAATTGAATACAGGTTTTGCTGTGCTCTCCTCTTTGGTATGCTCAGCTGTCCCAGATGAAAAGATAGGCTGTGCCTTTAACTCTTCATTGTCAGCTTTCTTTCCAAATGCTAATGGACCAGCAGAAGTGACAGAGTCCTGCTTCTCTTCTGTCCTTCCCAAAACAAACTGCGAGGCAGGGGCAGACTCCACGCTGCTGAAAGAGAAGCCTCCCTTCGTTGAAACAGTTTCATCCTTTTTCTCATCTGACTTCTTAAATGGCAAAGCAGGTGATGCTGCATCCTTTTCTGCCATAGTTCCAAAAGTGAAGCCACCGACTCCAGTTTTAGTCTCATTAGTAGCTATGGAAGAAGTAGAACTTGTAGCAAAACCAAAACCTCCCAAAACTGGTTCCTCTTTCTTTTCCTGCTGTCCCAGACTCGTTGTTCCAAACTGAAATGTTGTAGGAGCCTGACTGCTTGTAGATGGAAGTCCAAAAGTAAAACTGTTACTTTTACTTTCTTTTTTGCTGTCTTCTGATTTAGAGTCTGAGGAAGAAACTCCAAATTTGAAGTTCCCTGAAGCAGCAGGAAACTTAAATCCTCCAGTCACAGTGCTGGACGATGCAGATTCGGATGCAATGCCGAACTTAAAGCTACTCTGTTCTCCAAATTTAAAATTTCCTGTGCTACCTAATGTTTGAGAAGATTCAGAGGATGATGACGGGACACCAAATGTGAATGATGGCGCTGCAGCATTTGTAGACACAGTAGCAGTACCAAAACCTGCAAAAATAAGCAACAATGTCAAGTTTGCAATACATGATGTAAACACACGCAGGCTTTAGCTACATGGCTGGGATTCTAAGTCTCGAGCTTTTCCAGAGTCAAAACTGTTCAACAAAACACTCCCTACACACACAGACAAGTAAGGAAACTCCACACTTCCTCTATACACGTATCTTTTTGCAATGGTGCTCTTCTATGCAGCACCTGGCTTGTAAAAGTACACTGCTGAGCTCTTTGAAAGAACACAGTTTTAGTCTAAATTCCAAATGAACAACACATAAAGGCTTGAAACAAATAACTACGTCACTGACACAAGCTTTCCTCTAAAAAATCCAATCCTTTTCTGGAGAATGGTTTTGAAAACATATGCACACACTCTTATTTAAGCAATATTCCTAATGGAATAGAATGGAATATTCCTAATTCCTAACAAATGGACAGTTTTGCCATACTCAAATTATTTTAAAAAAATAATTACTTTAAAAAAAGAAAAAGAAAAAAGTTGAAGAATGCACATCCTTGTTCTTCTCAGCAAGTATTACCTTTGAGCTCTGCTTTGGTGCCTGGCTTCGCATTTTGACAGGCTATGCATTTTGTGGCTTCTGCGTTGTTTTGGACCAAGCAGACCTCACATTCCCAACTTCCTTCAGGCTTCTTGAATTTGTCTAAATCCAGAAAACCTCCAGAAGAAGCAGAAAATGCAGAAACACTGCTACTGGTCACAGGCACTGAACTCCCTGAGAAAGAAGCAAGACAGTTAATCATCATGCTTAAATCATACACCAAGCTTTTAAGAAATGCTCACAAATTGCAAAGCACACAGGTGTAACAGTAAAAACCATCAAACTACAAGTTGATTTGAGTCAAATACAATGTGAGAATGTAAACAATAGCAACACCTGGATTCTTCTTTATAATCTATATATGAATTCAAGCACAAACTGAACCAGTGCCATTTAAACAGCAACTGCAGTTCATAAAATACAGCAACACAGCCAATTTCAGATGTAAATTACAGGTACTGTATTGAATTCAAACTAATAAAAGAATTCCTGGTGACACCAATTACTGGTAGTCCAAGTTAGCATCACTCAAGTTAATGATCACTGTGAAATGATGCAAGGCTGAGAATTTACTAGGATGATTCATCAGCCAAGTCACAAGGACAGGACACATCCAAAATTATATAGTGACAAAGAAAAAAAGAAACTGGAAGCGTCCAAACCCACAACTCTGTGCTCACCACAAAAACTACACTGCCTTTAAGAGCAGCAGAAAAACCTACTGCTGCTGAGGTGTGAAATCCAGCACTGGCTCTCTGACTTTTCTCCTCTGTAAAGGAAGATATGGCACTTGATGCTGCACCCCAAGAGCAAACTTCAGCTCCACAAGTGTCAGGAGTGAAGAGGACATCCCGAAGGCACAAAAGCATCACACAACTGCACTCTTCACCTACAGTGAACCAATGAGGGTGGCATGCAAGAGAAGGACGCAAGATAATTTCTCAAATTCAAAGCAGTAACATTTCCTAGACAGGAATGGGTCTTCTTTTCCACAGCACATCCAGCAAATTTACATCCTCCCATTTTGTTTGCTTCACTCATCTCCTTGACAAACACAATGTAACTTTACAATTCTCTGCACAATGGTGGTCATGGAAAATCCTCATTTCCAAAATTCCTCCTTGCAATGGCCAGAGTCTTGGACAAAAGTGCCAGCTGACCAGCTGAAGCTGGAAGTCTATGAGAATAAGCTTCCTCTAAAATACATTATCTTATCTGAAGAAATTCCACTCTTAGTACACAGTGATTATAACAGTGCAATCCATTTGACAACTATTTTTTTTTCCTCCAGGATGCATTTGCAAATGTGTTTTTGACATTAAATTATGTTAAGAGCCAATACAAGTTAACACTAAAATAACTATTTGTGCTTAGAAAAATTAATTGTCTCAACATCAGTTCCAATGACATATAATGGAAAACAACCCAGAAATGAACTGAAGAAGGCGCCCATCTCCCCAAGATCTGTAAGAACCCTGACCTTCCCAAACAAAGTTATCCATATTCTGAAAAGCTACCATAGGCATAGCTGAACATATGGTTATGTTTCAGCACAAGACAACTAGCCAAAGACTACAATGACTTGGAATCTGGCTTCATACCTCTGCTCAATTCCACATAAATGCTGACTGGAGACATTTTAAGCCATGTTGTGCAAAGACTGCTTCTACCTGTGTTTTGAAAGAGGAAAACAAAACCCCAACAAATCCAGTAGTTTTTAGGTCCTTGCAAGGAGTTTGCATTTTTCCCCAATAAAAATCAGTCAATTGGTTTTATGTTAATTAAGACATCCATTCAAGTCATCTTTCCTCACTAGCAGTAAAGCACAGCTTATTTGCTTCAGTTCAGCTCTGCACTAATACATTTCACAATCGGTTCAACTCATGTGACAGGCTGGAATCTGGGCTGAGACCTCCAAAGTGCCTATAACCATTCCTGCAGAGAGCCACTAATCCATCCTGTCTGGCCTACAGCCATGCTGCTCAAAATATTTTTTATATGCAACACATTTTATTCTCTGAAAAATGCACATAGACTAAGATTGAAACAACCGAGAAGGACAAACCTGGTTTCTCAGACTGACAAGCTACACATTTGCTGTCTTCTGCCTTATTTTGTACAAGGCACACTGAACAGTTCCAAGAGCCTTTTGGCTGTTTAAATTTGTCTCCAAACCCCAGAGTGACTGTTGTGCCCGTGCTGCTGGTGGTGGATGTCACTGTCACCGAGTTGTCCGTGACCATCGGCATTGTCAGAGCAGGCATCACTCCTGTTCCAGGCTTTGGTGTGTCACATGCTATACATTTTGTAGCTTCAGGTTTGTTCTGGACCAGACAGGTATCACAATCCCAAGTGTTGGGTGCCGGTTTAAATTTGTCTTCAAAGCCCAGTGTCCCTGCTGTAGGGACTGCTGTCTTGGAGGAGACACACGGACTCACACTGACAGTCTGCTTTGTACTCTCAACAGTGGACACTTTAGCAGCTTCACATGTTACACAGTTGCCGTCTGTGGTTTTGTTCTGCAGACACGGGTCATGTGTGTCAGACTGCCAGAACGAGGATGCTTGTTTAGAGGTGTTTTTACCTGCAGAAAAATTACTTATTGCAGGCCTTGTATAGACCACTGTGCTCGTAACAGGCTGTGCAGATGAACAAGAGGGTGATTTGCCAGACATAAAGCCTAGTTTAAAAAAAAGAAAAAAGGAGAGGTCTTAGTGATGAAGTAAGCTGTACCCTGGCTGCATGGAAGTTACTTATAATAGTAGACATTACACATTTAAACCAAGTGTCAATGGTTGCAACTATACATTACAACTAAGTGCAAGAGGAAGTCCATGGAAATCTTATCTAAAGGGATGAAATTTCATATGCTGAGCTGGGACACAACAGAACACTTATTTAAAGCTTGATTTAACTCTTCACTTCCAAGAAAGTCTTAAATACAAGTCTCATTTGTATCTGCCACTACACTGGTAGACAGAAGTATAAACAAATAGTACTGAACGCTGATGATCTGTCACAGACTGGAAATAATCCAATTTCATTTTAAGACACCATGCCCAATCGAATCAAATTTCTAAAGCTATTTCTGCCATAGTAGATGACTCACATTTACTTAGTAGCTGTACAGCAGTTGGTACTTGGAGCCGCAATCCACACAATATTCCCCCACAAATACTGAGTAATAACTAAGCAATGAAAATTAAGACAAACACACTTCTTTTTTATATATAATCTTTGCTCAAAATGCACTGGGCACAAGCCAACCCGTTATTTAAAGGCACAAACCTTTCAGAAGACAAGAACCACCAATATGGAAACACTAACAAAAATGCTACAGCAACACATCTTAAATATCAGCACATTTTAACTGTAAAGCTAAAATAAAGTTTCTCTTTTTACAGTTATGTTATTGTTGCTTTGGGGTTGTTTTTTTATACTAGAAGTGAAATCTTCCAACAGTGTGGATTTAGAATCCAACTCTGTTAAACTGATAAAGAAAACTAATGTCACTTCACCCACAGGTCTTCCTTAAACAAAACACACAACGTATGTTCTGTCACTTAGCTCTTTGCAATATAAATATGCACTGCCTTCTTAAGTTGTACATGGATTTCGGAATAAAAAGTCCTGCTGTATTGCAAGGCTTATGGGAAAGATCAAGTTCAATTAAGTCCTTTTTCCTAAAACTAAAAACATCATCTACACACACAGTCTTTACTCAACAGTTGAAAACAATCTCAATGATGTGAAAATTTTTTTTCTTTTAAAGTGAGACAGCCCACTGCTACTTAAAATTTACATCTGAACTGTCAACATTTAAGGCCAAAAGATATGCAGCTTCTGAAACACCTTTAGGAATGAAATTATCTTTACCATTCTTAATTTCTGGAGATGGTGAAGGTGGGAGAGGAATGTTTGTGAAGCATTTCACAAACATTTCCTTTCCAATTACATACGTTGTATTTATTTCAACAAATACTGAAATTGATTCTTTGACTAATTGTTTTTATACTTGCTTGAATTACAACCTAACATGATAAGGAGAAGCAATGCATCTGGTTTGAAGCTCCAGTTTTCCCTTCAGCAATGAAAGCCCCTTATAACAGAAGGGGGCATCAAGCCTAACAGATGTAGCATTTAAGTCTCTATTTACTGCTGACATTGACTTAACTGTGACAAATTGTCTGGGTTGGTTTTTTTTGGGTTGTTTTTTTTTTTTTGCTGTTGTGCTGGGCTTTTTAAAAATCAATGCAGCTATATGTAAGTGTATTCTCTGCAAAAATATTTTTTAAAGGAGTTCATCATCTCACCAGGGCTTTTTAGAATGTCTAACACACTTCCTTGCTTTAAGAATTTAGCAGGTTTGCAGAACCCGTCATATTCTTCTTCCTCTTCCTTCTTATTGCTGGTGCTGTTTACAGTGGCGCTACCTTTAAAAATAAAACAAAACACACCTTTTACAAAGAAATCCACTTAAAATATATTCACATTTTCTAGAAACAAGAATTTCCATGTTTCACTCTTCCTAAATAAGAATCTTCAAAATTTGACCTTATTTACAACAAATTACAGTTAAAATGTGATTAAAAGCAGACCTGTCACTGAAAACACACTTTGCCTGGAATTTGTAAAAAGCTTAGAAATGACAGATTAACTATTTAACATACTAAGAGAGAGAGAGAGAGAGAGAACTAGCACTTGTTGAGTTGAAATGTTGAAATGCTAACATTTTTGTTACCTGGACTAAGGATGGATGTCACTGGTGTATCAGTGGATCCAGAAAGCTCTGATGACTTTACGACAGGAACACTAAATGTAAACTTAATCTGCTGTGAAAAAGAGAGGGTTTTCTTAGATTCTAAGAAATTTTAATCAAGTTTCACACACAAATAATAATCTGAAATACAGTCTTCAAACTCGTTGCTGGGTGAAAAATTACAAGTCAGAAAACTACAGATTTTTTCCCTCTTACCAGGGCAAATTTTGCTATATTGTTCTACAATATTCTAATAAAGCCTTGAGAAAATGTTGGGATTTATTTTACTTACAGATAATGGAGGTAGCACTTCCACCTCGGTAGATTTCACAATTGGAGATGAAAATACAAATGTAGGACTGCCAACATTACTTGCTGGTTGTACCTGTATTTTCAAAAGAATTAAGGTTTGTATCTAAAACAAAAGCATCCAAGTGAAACAACAGCAGCTACCTGAATTCACTACCTAACAGACATTCTGCAGTGAAGCTGGGAAATCTGATGTTTTATATTTCTGATCCACAGCTAAGAGTTATAAGAAAAAGCTTGCCAGTGAGTGTATAAGATGGACAGAAGCCATATCAAAATATGTCTTCCTCTCCACCCCCCAACCTGAATACAACCCTGTTTAATTTAACAGGTTAAAAACTCAGGTTAGTTAATTTCATGGGCACCCCAGAGAAAGCTAACATTCAGCAAGGAGGATGTATACTGACGCTAAAAAAGCATTCCCAATATAGAGTAAAGATTTACCTTGTTCATCACTGCTTTTGAAACAATGCTGGGTGATGAGGACACAGCACTACTGGCGGGGAAACTGAAGCTGAACGTTGGCAGCGATGCAGTACTGATGGGCAGGGGAACCTCAGGTAGCTCTTCCTGCTCCATCTCCTAGGTGCAAATTTTGATTTTTGTTAGTTTAATTTTTTCTTTAAAGAAGCTGCAAAATCTAATTTTTCAATTTCTTTAGAAAAGTTTTAAATTTTAGTCTCTCTGTTTCTTTAAAAGTTGTAAATTTTATTTTTTCTTTTTAACGAGACCAACGACCTTCCTACCCTGTCCCCCCATTAGTTTCTTAACAAAGTTAAATGTAACAGAGAGACCTATAGACAAAGCAAGTTTTCAAAAGGAATCCTAACCTCCCAATTTAATCTGCCATATCATTTTTATTTATGGCATGCCTCTGTCCATGCAATACTACATGGAAATTTTTACCTATCCAGTAAGAATACTGGAAGTAAGCTCAAAATCGTTACTTGAGCAGAAGAGAGGGGCACAAATAAAAGATTTTTGGTTTTGTCCTTTTTTTAATAAAGATCTAGAAAGACATAACCATTCTAGGATTCTATGATTCCCTAATCTTTTTAATTAAGAGAACAACCTCATGGCAAGTATAAAAGTATTCCTCTTGCAAAATTAGGTAGGACAGCTGACAAAGTCTCTGAAGTCACTTGAACTTGGAAAAAAATCATATTTGAAGAAGGATGTGTGTTCCATTGAGTACCAAAACTCCCAAATCAAACCAAAGCACAGAAAGTCAAAAATTAAACCCTGATAAACTTACCAGAGGATCCTATTCTGGTAAATTTAGTCAGTATCATGTGTCAGGATGCAAATTAAAAATTCAGAAATCAGTGTATCTTAGAAACTTCTGCTCTTACCCTTGTCTTTCAAACCCTTTGATTACTAAGGTTAGACTTGCTAGGGTTAAAATGGGAATTGCCAACCTTTTCACATTTTGGACAGGGGTACCAACATCTACTCAGAAGTGACTAAGCAGAGATGCACATTGCTGCTACAGACATTTAATGTACTCCACAGACTACTTATTTCAGAGATCTCATCTGAAGAGTCTATCACACCTTGATATTGGTGAAAAATCATTTCTGTTACAGAAACATTCTCCAGTATTTACTACTTCTTTATTTTGCATCAGCAAGAAGACCAAGTCAACCTCTTTAGATTTAAGATCCAGTATTAGGCAGCTTATGTAACACTCAGGTGAGAAGACAATCCTTGGGATAGTAATGTCTATCATTGCATTAAGGGAGTTTTCCCATTGAAACAAGAAAAAAACCCCTTCACAGTGAGTTTGAGTAAGTGCCAAAAATTGTGAATGATCATTAGCAAACATGCAAAACACTGTCTTCTGCTTCAGGCTTTTAGCCCATACCTTTCTACATGACTTACATATAAAATAACAAAATAAAAAAACTTTTTCTTTTATACTTGGCACTTCATTCCTTTCTAAAAACTCTACAAACCTCTACCAAATTTATTCATTCAACAATAGAAAAAGAAACTTTATCATGTGAAGAATATCCAAGATGATACAATGGAAGAATTTAAAAATATAAAACCAAAGTTAAGGGCATTTATACAGAAAACTGAACTGGAGCCTGTTCTGAAACCCACAGCAGAACACCCAGAAAACTGAAATGGCATTATTGTAAATTACTATGAGGCAATGAAGCTACTTATTTCATTAATCACAATGCTATCAATTAACCTGAAAGACCCTTACCAGTTGTTGTTTTTGTCCAGGTCTTGATGCACAGTATCGCTCCCTTTCCCTTCTCATCTTGCCGCAGACACTACCCATCCTTCCTCCTGAAGACAGACCGTTGGATGCGGGAGTATCAAGTTTGGGGTAGCTCAAATTGCTGGCACAGAATAAAATACATAGGTTGAGGAAGGGGATTAAAAAGAAAGCAAAATGAAGGAGAAAAACCCACACATTTATCTATAGATGCTAAATGCAAAAACTAAGGAGGGAACTGAGCCTGTGTGAAACCAAGTCACACAGGCTTCTCAGTCTGGCCTGAGAAAGCATGAGAAAGAATCCAAACAATTCTTGGTAAAGGACAACAATCTGCAGGTGTTGTTCCTTCCACCACAAGGGGTGGTGTTCCACTTAACCAATGATGGTGATGTGTTGCTTTAATGACCAATGAGAGTTTTACTTCTCAGATCTTCTTGAACATGTGTATAAAAGAAGATTAAATAAACTTTGCTCTCTTGGACAATGCAGCTAAGAGAGTCATATTGTACTTCTTCGCTGTTCCTAATATAGTGCGATATTTATCAAATAATTGTTCCAAGCTATTATAGCCACTATTCATCCTAGAACTGGTGCCTGCTAATTAGAATCAGAAAAAAAACATCCCACAAGTTCCTGAAAGCTGGTAAATAGCTGGTGTTCTAAGCAGCAAAAGCTGAGTAAGAGCAGCAGTGATAATAACATACATAAAAAACATCAGTCACAACATCCATAAAGGAATGATGACTAACCAGAAGACCTGGAATAGAAGAACTGATTTAGATTGTTATTTTCTAATGCTTGCTTTTAATAGTCCAGACAGTGGAAATTTTGACTGCCAGTTCTCTGATTCTGTGATGAGCATGTATCTCTGAAGGGATATAGAAGAATAACTAAAAATATATGGGCAGGGGGCGGGCATGTGTGTGTGCATGTGCACACAGGAAATGCTGCCAACAGTTCTTATGGAATTGAGAGGCTTGAACTTATGTGGCAAGAAAATATTACAGAAGCTTCATAAGCAGCTCTGGCTTTCCTGAGGCCATCAGCAGAAGCAGCAGAGGTGTTTGGGTGTGCCAACATTCCAAAAGTCTTTTCAGACATGAATACAGATCCCTTTTGTAAGGCATACAAAGGCATTTCTCTGTTCATTACAAAAGCCTAGATCCAAACCAGAAATACTCCCTAATCCAAATGAGAAGGGGAAAGAAAAAGAAAAAAACATAAGAAAAACCTCAAAACAAACAAACACCCCCCTGCCTCACACACATAGAAAAACCCTCCCCAACAACAACAAACCAAACCAAAGCCATGCCACATCCCAAAACAGAAGTGAACTAAGGAACATTAACAGCAAAAAGCAGTATGGCATTACAATGCAGTATCCCTGAAAAAAATTAAAACATCAAGCTTATCCCACTGCCAGTCAGTCATCCCTTACGTGGATGACACTGGAAGATATCAGGTCGAGTTTCTAGAGGACTAAGAACTGTTCTAAACCTCTCAGATAGTTGCAAACATCTGCTAAGCACTGTAACCACTGAGAGGAAGCCAGATCCTTAAAGCCATATGCTCAAACCCTTCCCTAATCCAAAGTGACAATCAACTTGAATTATGAAATAAAATCTCATGTCAAAATAAATCTTTATTCAGACAATTATAGCATGCCTATGATTGCCCATATTACTATTTTCTGTTAACACCTGTCAGCTTCTAAGGGGCAACGACAGTTCTGTCTTCAAGCAAGTCAGTCCAATCTACAATTCTGATGCTGGTTTAAAAACTAAACAGCCTTTGTTAGACTGAACAGAGATGTACCAAATTACTGAAGGTTAGTTGCATGGAGAGACTCTGGCCCTTATTAGCTGTGTATTCCTACTCCATAATTTGACAATTGACAGACTGTCTTTATAGAAGAATTAAAATAAAAGGACCAGCAGTAAAACTTGTGAAACAAATGAAAACCAGTATCAGTTTCCTGGATCTCCCTTCCACAAGGAGAAAGGAATTATACCAAAGAAAACTTAGAACAGTTTGAAAACCCACAATTAAAACATAACATCTGTTTGCATCTCTGCCAAAACCAAAGATGGTTCCTGTAAAGTCAAACTATTAGACTGTAAAACAAAGGGTTGGTTCTGGCTTTTTTTGCAAGCCAAAGAATGCCCAAGGCAACATAAGAATTGCTTGGAAGATGAACACAGAGCCAACACATTAGCAGATTCCCTAATACTGTTCTTTGAAACGTTTGAATCCTCAAGAAAAGGCTATCTTCTGAGCACACAGTGCCTTAATTCAAGCATTTCCCAAAAGATTAGTTCCCCAGAAGGGAGAGCCATCAATATTA
Source organism: Parus major (assembly GCF_001522545.3). Classification (NCBI taxonomy): domain Eukaryota; kingdom Metazoa; phylum Chordata; class Aves; order Passeriformes; family Paridae; genus Parus; species Parus major. The sequence continues at coordinate 62,476,041 of NC_031769.1, forward strand.
TCTCAAGTCATTCTATGCCAAGCAAGCAGCATAATGCAAGACAATCTTCTCAAGAAGAAATACAATTATTAACTCTCCTGGATTTTTTTTTTTTTTTTTTTCAGAGACAAGCTGGTATGTGTCTTCAGATGACTTTGAAGGGCTTCTTTTCTTCATGCAAACTCACAAGAGCAGACAAGTGCCTTGATCATGTAAGGAACATTAGTAAACAATCTTCCTCTAGCTTTTTGTATAAATAAATAAATAAATGAACAAACAGACCAACGACAACAATACTCTAAAAATTAAATTTACTCCTGAACTCCAAGACATTTCGCATTATAAAGAATTTTTCAGAAAGAAACTCCTGTGTGACAAAGCCTTCAAACTCCAAGCAATCATTTAATTACCTGAAACTAACAGCTGCTCCCCTAATGAATACCAAGATGTACAAATAGTTAAACTCTCTCATACATTTTTTTCACTTTCTCTATTCTCTTCTACTGAGAACTCTTCCTGCCCTTCCAAAAGGAAGCAAGTGTGCAGACTGTACTGACAAAGTAAGGGGCTTTCTTCTTTCAAGTGTTTTAAATTAATAGATTTGTCATACCTTTCAGATGATTTTACAGGCTTTTCTGCAGGAAAACTCTTGTCTATCATGTCCTGAAAAATAAGTTTTATTTATTTCAAGATTTATCTGAACATATTGATAAACAAAACACAAAGAGAAGACAACCAAACACATTCTGTGTTGCCCTGTTTTTTTTTATTTATACCACTAAATATATCTCATCTGCTTAGGCTTGTTCTCTAACTGATTATCCACTTACTCTTCAGCCCATATATTTAATACTTGATCATTTTTCCATTCAGAATGACACTGGAACCATGGGTGTTGGTTTGTTTTGGTTTTTTTTAAAGAGATACCAGTACTGTTTTAAGGAAAGTTTATCAGGGACTCCATCTACACCGAAGCGACCAGAATGGGTAATTAAAAAAGTGATCTGAATTGGTAATTGCTAGAAATCTCGCTTGGACCCCACAGTTCACCTGAAATATTTTATACACAACATCAGCATGCTCCATCAGCTTTCTGAACAGCAGCATATGTAAAGGAAACCCATGTTTCTGTATTTTAATATTCTTTCACTGCATAGACTCTGCCCCAACAGCATACCACCACATTCTGAAACTAAGCACCAACTATTTAGTGTGCCAAAGATAAAATTATATTCATAAAACCTCTCAGTACCTCTTTCACAATGGTTCCCACTGTCTTTTCTTAATGCTTACCTCAAGTACATTATTGGTGTTCTTGCAAGAAAGATGCTTACTAGACTGGTTAGACACATTCCAATTTCGCAAAAAGCAGGCAAATTAGGACATGAAAATTTACTTACTTGATGGTCTGTATCTACCCTTTGGTGAATTTTTCTGGAATTAGTAGCTGATTTCAGAGATGGTTTAAAATACGTAATCCGACTCCCTGTCAGGGAGATTGGCTTTGGTGTCACAAGTTTCTGCACAGGTGGATGTTGCGAATCCATCTTTGAAAGGGAAGCAGCAATCAATTTATCCTTGCACCCACCCAACTTTCCACATCATTTACTGATGATAAAAGTTACAGAACTATAAACCTCCCACCAGTCTTAGCACCCAGTGAAAGCTATGTGAAAGTGCTGAAAACATTTTAGCTTGCAGAAGGAAATCATCAGAAAATTGGTTGTAAAATCCAAAAAGCTACAGGAAAAGTCCAAGTCTGACTGAATCCTGTGTCAAAATTTGGCAGTTACTTCACAGACAAAATAAGCAAAATAACTCATGTTACAATAATATGCTCCCATCCTTTCCTCTCTGCCCTCATTGTGATTTTATAATTTTTTACTGACTTAATCCATTAATTTAATATTGAAATTGTTAAACAGTGTTATACCAGGTTCTGGGTTTCTTTTTTTTCCTATATTTTCTTCAAGTTACACTTTAAAAAAAAATTGTGAAATATTTTTGAAGAAGTCTAATTAATGCATGTTCCAATGTTTTAGATTTACATTTGATGCTCTTAAAAGTACTGGTCTGACTTTTCTTGTCAAAGCTTTTTTACAGACAAGGGCTAATAATTAAACAGAAAGCACTGTGCATTCTGCAAAACTGGCTAAACTGAACAGAGAAAGAAGGAAGACTCCAAAAGGCCCCATGATATATTAAATCATCTGTAGCCTTGGTGATAAGAAGAATGAAACTTAAGATGTAACTACTATTTAAATAATTATCAACAGATGGTAGTGCCCCAACCCAGGTGCAGAACTGCATGACCTTCACATGGGCCCACTTCTTCTAGAGCTTGTCCTTCAGGATGGCATCCCTCAGATGTGTCAACTGCATCGCTCAGTTTGGTGTCACCTGCAAACTTGCTGAGGGTGCACTCAGTCCCACGATCTCAATGATGAAGATCTGGCATTCGGATTTGTTAGATTTCATCCCACTGATGACTGTCCAATGCTTCAATCTATCTAGATCGCACTGCAAGGACTCTTGTCTGCCAAGAGAGTCAGCAGCACCTCCCTGTTTTATATCATCAGCAGACCTGCTAATGGGGCATTCAGTTCCTGCCTCCAGGTCACTGAGAGATATTTTGAACAGCACTGGCCCTAGAACTGATCCTGAGGAACACCACTGGTGACCGGTCACCAGACAGATGTAGCCAAATTCACTGCAAACTTTTGCATCCTGCTGCTCAACCAGCTCATCCCACAGCTGGACCACTTGCCCAGAAGGATGCAAGAGGGACAGCATCGAAAGCCTCACAAACTACATCTGTCACCTTATCGTCACATACCAGGCAGATGACATTATTGTAAAAATATATCAAACCAGTGAAACAGGTATGTTCAACAAGAGAAAAAAATAATCCAGTTACATGATCAATACATTAGGAGTTGGTCTGTCTGGTGTAGATCCTCAAAAAAAAAGACCTGTAGAACTTTTGACTGAGTATTCAAATGTCCTTCCATACATTTGTCTGCTTTAGCAGGAAAACACACAACCCTCTTCTGGGCAAATACAATCCTGTCCTCTCTTTTCATCACAGGCTACCCTTTCTCCCTGCCAAATTTTATGAATTCTAGCATTATGAGTCGACAATTTCTCTATTTTTACCCAGTGACAGCTGTGTGCAACATTCACCTTCTGACCAATGTCAGGGTCCATGCTGCAAATCTGGTGGATCTTTTTAAATGCCTCATCACACGTGTGGTTCTGCATTTTAATGCAGAATCCATATCAGCTGTGTTTTCAATTACTGAGATATTTAAGAGGTGGTAAAAAACCTTACATGCTCTGCTTTTCAACATTCTTGTAATTTATCATACGGCCAAAGACAGTACAGGAAATCTGAGATGTTTTTAAACTCCTGTGTGACTGCAGAATTAATTGTAATCCTAACTAAGCCATTAGCATAGAAACTTTTTAAAACATTCTGTCTACTTCCTCATTAGAACAGCAGATTAGAAGTTTGCATTGAAGAAAAAACATTTTTGTTCCTTGGGTTGCCTGAGCTAAAAGTGACCTTCTGTGGTTTCACAATTTAATAAATGTAATAATCCAACATATTTGAAACAAAAATAAGGAAATAATGATTTACCACAGCAACAATTCAGTGCTATTTCCAAATAAGAATTTAGGAGCACAAATTTACAGAAGTAACAAAATTTAACAATTTCCCAATTTTCTCCTTGCCTTGATAATAAAAAATGTAAGTATTTCTTTTTTGCTTAAAATAAGCATGGAAATATCCACAAGATTGAACAATTTAAACAATTAATGACTATTTTTCTATTTCTGGTTATTTCTGCAAGAGAAAGCTTTCTGAAATAAAGATGTTATCATGCAACTTAACCCCAAGTTGCAGGATAAGATAAAACCACTTGGTATGCTCTAGAGAAGTTCTTGACATCAGCACACCACCATGAAAAGACAATAATTCTCCACCTGAGTACTCTTCACAGTCCTTCATCTAGTGTGGACAGAAAAGACATTTTTAGCAATTTCCACACAGCCAAGGCAGCTATAAATCACAAAAGGCTAATATTAACTTGAATTCATGTGTGTGCTGTCATTGAGGTTTGTGACTTTTCTCCTAAGAGCTGTAAAGCAGAGAGCGTTACCTATCTCAGCTTAACATGTTACTGGTTCTTACCTGGTTTTGTCTGGATTGGAAGCCAGTCACATTCAGCACACTTCTGTCCACAGGCTGGCAGGGAAAAAAAGGCCAAAACATTAAGAGGATGTTTTTTTCCCTATTAGAGGGTTCAATCTAACAAAAACACTGGGGGTTGTGATCAACTTACAGAAGACAGTGGACTAGAAACAGAAGATGGAATCCTTTTAGCATCCTATTGAAAAAAACAGGTGTGATAAATTAAAGTGGACATGACATTAAGTAACATCTTCATCCTGTACTGGCACATTTACTATGTTTTTCAAACACATGGAATAAAACATTAAAAGAAGTGCCACTTACTGCCAAAGGGCTTGACATCTTCTCCAATGTCTGCAAGATGCGCCGCGCAGTGGAACTTGTCACACCATAGGATTGCACATTTGCTTGTTTAGCTTTCATTTGTCTTTTTATTGGTGGCTGAAAAATTAGCATTGCCCATGTTATGATGCTGGATTCTGAGTTGGACATGTGTATTTTATACCCGAGGGCTACACTGGTGATACAACCAATGCTCTCATAATGACAGAGAAAAATGGACTCACAGAGCATTCAATGCAAGAAGAAGAAAAATATACTGACTTTACAGAGGTTTAAGTGCATATCTTGCACATGGGATAAAGCAACAAAGGAAATCCTTAAATGTAAAAGGTCATAAAATGAAGATGTTAGGCTTGTAGGGTCTCTGAAGAAGTGATTAGGAAAACAGAACTGAAGCAAAGCCTTGTGCTGCAGAAAGTACTTTCAGTAGCAAAACAGCTACCAGAGTTTCATGATGGCATAAGCATGGCATCTTAAAACAGAGCATACAATCATAACGAATCTCTACTTCTCTTGTTTCCTCCCTTCTCCCAAGACTACAGCTGACTGCAGATCTTTTCACTCTGTTTAGAACCATAAAGATCTGATTTGAACTGCAACAGATCTAAACATAATACCCTGAAAAAGTGAATGCTGTAACACATGACTGAACATAATTTAAAAAAACTTCAGTGTGACCATTTTTTTAAAACTATGTTACACCTCTCATGTAACTACACCATGTTTCCCACACAACTAGGTGAAGACAGGAAGCAGATCACACAACACATAGAATATGCAAGTAAGACTTGCTGTACACAGCAACAGACAAGCTTGTCTCTCCTCTAAAAGCCTGGTATTTGCTTCCTCTTTTCAAGATAATCCACTATTTTTGTAAAAAATAAATACAGCTGACCAAAGAGGACTTCTAGTTCACACAAATTTAAAATGTTCTGAAGTTTGACCCAACACCAAGTCAGGAAAACCCACAATGTTCAAAATTTCCCTCAATCAGGAAATTGTAGGTCCCCTTGTTCCATGACAGAAACAGACTACCAAAATAGGTCCAGCAAACTTATTCTCAGTTCCTTAAAGTTCCTTTTGACTTTCTAGTAACAACAGGCATTTTAATTTTAACAAATTAGAACCAAATCAGATTTTACTGACTTGCTCTTAGATTCAACTCTAGCTACTGAGAGCAGTCAGGACTTTTAATCTGCTAGTTCATTTTAGACCACAAAGAATACCTGGGGACAAGCTCTTCTCAAGAGCCATCTGAACAACAGTAAAAGAGAGAGCACCTTATTATCTTAATAAATACATACATACATACATATAAATATAAATATATATATATATATATATATATATATATAATGTAGGACTGCATGCCTCCCTCTCAATAACAAAAGTACAAAGGATGAGCAGATTTGCCTTTTGCATACTACTGTATCAAAAAATGCACACTATGTTCATAGTTTGTGTGTTTGTGCAAGATCTACAGACAAGTACCAGGGAGATAACTTTTGCTACAATTAACAAAGTTTTCAAAGTTATGCCATCATTGTAATTATTTACATGTTATTTTACCATAATACAGTCAGAGGCAGACCGAAACAGAAAACGGAAATTTTTGGAATACGTAACAGAGGAAACCTCTGCTACAAGAAACTGTCCAATTTCTTCTGCCCAGTTACCAGCTAAGATGCTATTGTCATTCTCATGCTTTATGATAAGCATTTCTACATAAAGTGTTACATAGGAATTTAAACAAAAATTGTAGGCTGATTGTGTAAGATAGGAACTGTTTGTTGCCACATTTTTCAAGTTAAATTCCTGGTTCACAGCTTTTTTTAGCCAAGCTCCCCTTTCTGTATTTCAATTATGTTTTTCCCCCACACTGCACTACTGTTCTCATACCTGGTAAGCAGAAATCTGTACTTTTGTCTGCCTTGCTGCTGCAGCTGCACCACCGTAAGAGGTCTTTCCAGGGTAAAATGGAGAATCCCCAAGCTGTCTTGTCTTAAAGACAGAAGTGTTTCCAAGTGACTACAGAAAGGTATTATGGTAAGGGGGTTAGTAAAATGGATACACATTCAACTTGACTAAAATTAATACTGTGCAATACTTACAGGAGAGGGAGATCCAAAAGCAGATAAATTGAATGAAGGTTTTTTAGAGCTAGATGCAGGATGTTGTGAGAGGGAATGAGATCTTTCAGCCTCTGGGGACCAGAGCAGTGGTGCTGAAGTATTTTTTGAAACTGTGATATCTGCCAAAATGACAAATGCTATATGTAAATGCCTTGTGTACACAGAGAAATTTAGTATTAAACATCACACTAACTCCAGAGTTCTCTACAAAAACATCTTACAAAATGAAAAGGTCCCTTAATACTCACTTCCCTGGCACTCTAACCTTCAACGCTCTTCAAACAGATTAATTCCACATAAGGTATGAAACCCAAGTACCAACTCTGAACCTAAAATCTGTTCACAGAACTGCAAATACATGATCTTGCAGTAATCTTTCAAAAGCATTCACTAGTTAATAGCACATGTCAAATACAATACAATTTTATTTTTACTTCTTTCATGATAAAATAAAGGAACTGCATAAACAATGGTGCATCTCTAATGATGAAGCTTTTCCTATGTTGGTAGAGGGTTGGAAACTAGCACGGGACAGAACTGACCAGGTCTTAAATCTGAAAAATTACCCAAAGGCTGAATTCACAGTTTACCACCTATTTTCTGTATGTTTTATGGAGATGTACCAAAAAGTTTAGCAAACTCAGGTTATATTGCTATATTTAATATTTATTTTAATAATAATTTTAATAGAGTATATTTAACACTCTAAATTGTCAAACTATGGTCTCCAGAGAACTGGCTGAGCATGCCTCCATCCCCATTTATATGGGGGACTAGAAAGATTTGCAAACTTGCTGTTTGCCATTTCTCAGTGAGACACCTAAGTCACATTCTACATAAATACAAGATCTTGGGTTATATTTTACTTTAAAATGGTGTACATTCTTTACTGAATTTGTAAAAAAACAACAGAGTATTGACAAATTATGCTGTCTACCAAGAACAGCAAAAGAGAAAGCAGCCTGAACTTGTTCAATCAGTATAGTTGCTTTATCAACTCCTGGTAAAAAAATATACAAGAATACCTTGTGTTTTTATTTATCAAGTGTATTTACTCATATTTAGCCGGCTCTGAGTGAGATATTCTGAATCACTCCTCCTTCTAGGCAATCAATCTAGCTGTCAAGCTACAGCAAGTCATCTTCATCTCCTATCATTCCGATCCAAGATTTACAGATAATTGAGCTAAAATTGTATTTATCAGCACTGACTGTTTAGAATAACAGGGACTCATAAATGTATGCCAAGCATGGTTATATTTATTTAAAAGGTGACAGGATTATATACTTCTTAAATACTGAAAACTAAACTTAATTCTAAAATCTAGAACTAACCTTCTCCTACTTTACTTACTAAGGCAAAGTGGAATATTAAGAATACAAAGTACTTTGTGTCATCAAACAAATCAAATAGAGAACATAAAAGGTACCTTTATCAGATGCTCTAGAGGAGAAGCCACTGGTTGTTGAGATGTTATCGTCATCATGCTGAGAGGTAGAATCTTTTATTTCCTTTACGAGGGACAGCCCAGGACTGCCAATGCCAAGCGTGGAAGATGTGGAGGGCTGACAGTGTGGGACTGTGGAATCCAACACGGTGCAGTTCAAATGGCTCCGGTGAAGGGAGGGCCTTGTTAACACATCTGAGAAGTTCAGCGCAGACCTGCTCGTGGATGGCTCTAAACAAGAACAGCGAGACAATCAGCTTCCCTACAGACAAGCTCACAGAAGCCAAAACCTGTTTTCTATCAACAGCCATGCTTATTGCCAAGTTCTAAGCACAAAAATAGAGAAGCTGAATTTAACTTCCTCACCCAGATAGGGTTTCATCTGTCTGATTACAACAACACTGCTTGCAATACTAAGCATTAATGTCGCATTAGGAAGTACTTAAGGACGGGATTTTTCTGAATTTCATCAAAATCTGACCCTGCACTCAAGCGCTTAAAATGTGTCTTTCGCTAAATCAAACATCTATAAATTCCTTCTCTTCCAGATAATGCTTGCAGTAAGCTTTCCAAAATTTGAGATTACATGACAAGTTACCGACAACTCTGCAGTTTTTATCATCTTGCAAAAAAAGACATTTTTAGTCTGAATATGTAAGATGAAAACGTGTTTGCAAAGATTTTCGGGGGTTTATTTGTTCTGGTGTCATCATCCTCCCTTCCAAATTCTACAATATCAGGTCATGCTACAGGCAAATTATCTCCTATCTATTAATTTTTGAGATTTTGACACAAAGGACATGTAAGCAACGTGGCCTAAGGCTTCAGAGCATTTTTTCCTCATAAAAAGGGACTGTAAACATTGCCAGTGTCCTGTGCAAGAGGTGGTCTCACAGCTCCAACTTGCCACATGAACAGAAGAGCAATTAATGGCCATCTTGCCTGATATCCCTATGCCTACATTCTCTCCCACAACTTCTGGGTATGAACATAATTTTGAGACACTATCTACCTGACATTTGCACTGAAGCTTAAACTAGCTACTTCAATCTTCATAAGCGCTACACTACTAATAATTAATTCTCCAAAGCACTGATAGATTTTTAGGACTGTCTTGTTTGAGATGAAAGAGTTATCAGACCAAAGGCTGGCCAAGCAAAGGAAGATGGGTTCTTGCACATTGGTACCTCAGAGCCAAAGAAACGGGCTTTCAAAAATAAAAATACCAGTAACAATGAAATAAAAAAAAATTATTAACTATAGCTAGGAAGATTAACTCCAATGTCCACGAACTGCAACACAAGCTACTGATGGTTCTCAGGGGTCCCATCTGCTCCTGATTTCTTGGAGATAGAAAGTTTGCTGTGCAGCTGTTCTTACTGAAAGGTCCTTTCACACAATTCATCAGGAAAGCCAACACATGTTACTCATTCATGAAAACCTTCTCTATTCTTTTATACAAACTTATGCTCGAGCTACAGCTACACAGAGAGCAGTAAAGCTCCTTATTTACAATTAGACAACATTGGTGAGAAAGGTATTTCCTCATTACTTTTCATTCTGCCAACAACAGAAGCAGCTGACTGTCCACACAGATGGTTATGTACATGTGGTCAGACAAAATTTCTCACCTAATTAAAATCTGAGTTCCCAAAATTGCTAATTTAAGAGAAACTCAAATGAGAGCATATGCAAATTCACAGAGTATTACAGAAACAGTGAGAGGCACAGATATAAAGCACAGAATAATTTTAATATAATAAAAGGGTTGTAAACTTCTTCGCCAATGATCTAAATAGTTTTCAAAGACCCCAAATTAGCAATGCCACATGTTAATGTTACAAAATATTTCAAAAAGAATAATGCCTTAAACAAAGTTCCCCAGATCTCCACTAAACTAACAAGAAAATTTAAAGAATTGATTGGAGAAGCCCAAAGGAAAAGAAAAAAAAAAAAAAATCAGGACACATGAAGGAATTTTCCTCTGGCATTCTAGCATCTGGTCTTTTGTTTTCAGGACAACAAAACAAATTTATATTTCTACTACCTTAGGCAATTAGATAAACTTTCATTCCACATTGTTTAAAAAGAAAATGAAACCCAACACTCAACTTGCAAATGAATGCTAGCAATATTTTGCACTTGGCTAGTTGACTACCTGAAGCCAACTCATGACTTCCAAGGGCTCTAATTCAACTTCCAGTATGTTTAAACTTTGAAGCTAAAGCAATTCTAAAAACTGAGTTTGCTAAGGTTTCTTCCTCTGTTTTTGCTATGTGTGGGGTTATTTTGGGTTGGGGTTTTTGGTTGGTTGGTCGTTTTGCTTTGGGTGTTGCAGGGTTTTTTGTTGTTTGCTTTTTTCTGTCCAAACGCTGCTTCCAGCCTCCCCTAGAAATGCAGATTCAAAACTAGAAATCTGTGAATAAATACAGATGGTCAGAATACTAAATGATATTTCACATACCTTCTAAATTAATTCTTGCTGATTCAGGCGTGACTCTCCCATCAATTACCATGGCATCTTCATTTGCATAATCATGGTGATAGTTTACTGGATTCTCTTCCTCGCTTGCAGACTCATTCATATCTACACATTTATCTTCCCTTTTATTGAAATACTTCTGCAACCATCCTGGTACAATGTTTTTCACTGATTCAGTCACTCTGCTAAGGAGCCCCAGCTTGAAAGAAAAACACAGGAACACAGTCAGCAGCATAGGCTGGGATGCAACCTTGCACAGACCTCCAAGACAGACATTAGACAGCAATATTAAGAAAAGTAAGATAAGAGAGTGGTGACAAAGAACTCCTGTACTTCTGGAACATGCATTGATAGAAATGCACCTAACATTGATTTACTACTAACCAATCAGTTTCTGCACTTCCCAGTGACCTTGGCAGAAGTTCCACATTCTGAAACTACAGCCCGAGTTCACCAAAGGCTTGTCAACTCACAAGGTCATCAAGAAATTTAATTTCTAAATAATTCCTGATGTACACACTTTTTTTGGAGGACTTTTCCTTCTAACACCTTCACTTGAAAAACCATCAAACCCAGAAGCTCAGCAATTATCTACAGCAATAGTGATGACCAGAAATAGCTACTAAAATAAGTGAACTTAAATATTTCTTTTTCCAATGCTGAATTGCAGGAACCATGTGCATCAAAAACTTCACTACTATGCTCTGGACAGTGAGGGTATCCTGAAAGGATCTTGGAAGAAGCATCTACAGTTGAACAACAGACTCCTCATTATGGAACTGCTAAATAGATTCACTTTGATCAAATTTCATTTCATGGTATTGTTAAAAGTATTGTATCTTCAAACCTTAATATTTGGCAGTTACCGAATACATAAAAGCCATTGCCATTTTGACATTTACCAATTATTTGTAATGCTTACATTCAAGTAAGAAATATTTATTTAATGTTTTGTTTTCAGCAGTCCTTTGTTGTTCCCCATCATGTCCTCAAAATTTCAACATGCCTTCTTGTCAAATCTCAACCCTGTGCAGCAGGGCACTTGCAACATGAAGCTGCCCCTCTTACACCGACTGCAGCCACAGAACCAGCTGCTAACCTCCACAAGCTGCAACAAAGCGCCAAAGCTACCGCCACAATCTCAACACTTTGGAAACTGAAAAGCAACAGGAGTGTAAAAAGATTTTTGTTCAATTTCATTGCCAGCTGCTAACACATGCATCAAGGTACTTTGTTATTTTTTTGGGTTTAGGCAACAAAATTTCCTAGAAATTATTATTCATGTGTACAAAACTGAGAATATTCTTTGAACATGTAGTAGCTAGTCTAGTAAACAAATCTGAAAAAAGTATTCAATTTTTTTTAAAAAATCAGTACACACATTAGAAGAAACCCTTAGATGTATGTCATTCACATTTTTCATACACAATAACACAAACACCAACTTAGAGGACACCCCTGAATCTGGAGTTAGGCTGGCAAAGAGGAAAAAGGGAAGGTAGAAAACAATAGTCTTCTCACAGAAAGTCATCTTAATTTACAATTTGACGTTTTTCATAATGATCTGTAATTTAATATTTTACTTGCACAAAGACAGAATAACTAGCCTGGGACAGCTTAAACCAGATAGAATACAGCATAATGAACACATCTATCACAATTACCACACTAACATGCACACTAACATGCCATGCTCAGCGTGTTCCTGCTATTCTACATAAATACTAAGCCTCAGCTTTCCAACAACAAAAACTTGTGAGTCCAGAGCTCACAAGCAGTTCAGTGCCTGGCACCAGCAAACAGGCAGTCTGTGCTCTGTTCCCAGCTCCTCATTTTCACCTTTACTTATGACTAACTGTCCCCCTTCAGGGGAGTGAATACTTTGCTGCCATGAATAAAAGCATATCAGGAACTCAGATGAGACAAAATTTGCCAAAATAAGCAAATGGTCAGGACACAAACTGCGTCCAAGGCAATGCTCTTTCCAAAAAACAGGCATTACTACATTCGGTATTGCTAGAGAGTCTCTCCGTTAGAGAAGACATTACTGGCCATAAAACAGGTGCCAGTATGATTCCCTTGTTCAGGAAATTCTCTCAAGACTCAAAGCTACCTTGAGACTCAAGATGAAAGGTGTCATAGACATCCAGAAGAGTAAACACCCAATCATTAGTAATCCTAATGAGTAAATGGAGAATGTAGCTGGACTAGCAATTAACCAAGATTACATTTTACCATCCATATCTGACACTAGACTGGTTTGACCCTTTTGTGCAAATGGCAGCCTTCACATAATCAGCATTCCAAGCTGGGTAACACAGGGTAACTTCCCAAACCTACCCATGAACTGGAACTTGGCACAGCCATACTGCACCAAATAGCCATGGCCTGCTCCATCTGGCTTGGGCACAGTGCTAGACAAGGAGCATAGTTTTATACTCCAGAATAATGCTGGCTTAGTGAAAAAGCAAAATACATGTAAAGTAACCTACATTTTCTGTCTGTAAAATATATTAAAGGCATTGTGAAAGAACTATGCAGGCATTATTAATGAGCCTTCATCAAACATGGATCCCATTAAGACACCTTCCCCCTGAAAGTATTCCACATGCCCCAGGCATGCCTATTTTCAAATACACACAAAAAAGTTCCTTCCATCATCTCTTACCTGCCCATCAGAGCTAAAAGCCAATCAATAAAGCTCTGTGGCTGGATTCCCGATCAAGTCAGGCGGTTAAGGTACCACTGACTAATTACACATTTGAACATGCATACTCCTTATTCCTTCCAGAACAATTCAGCAAAATGTCATGTCTTACTTAACTGTCTTTAAAGCTGGCATTTTAATCTTACCCTAATTTTCAGTATTCTTATTCTTCAACTTCAGCACATGCATTTGAATACCCTTTCCCTCTCTCTGCACATGCAAACAAGCCAACTCTGTCAGGAGCAGAGCACTCCCCCTCTACTACTTCTGTGTCACCAGCTCTGCACTTTGTCCATCCCATCTCCTCACAGAGGAATCACTAATGCTTTTAGAAGGCTGACAAGGATAGTACACATCTCATTGATGCCAAGAGATCTTCAGATATGAAATATAAGAAACACAGCAACAGACAACTCTAGCAGGCTTATTCTCCAGCAAACTGATCTTGATCTTCTCATGCCACAATTATGAAGCAGTCTCTTCCAGAACACCTTCATTCAGTACAGCTACCCTGAACATAGTACTTCACAAAAACTGTTCTAGTTCCCAGTCTCAGGCTGGGAGCAGAGGACATGGTGCTAGCGTGGAGCCTGATGTTCATAACTTCTCATTTCTACAGGCCACACAGGTACCAAATGTAGTATCATGGAACAAGAAGCAAGAAGATGCAGTGGGGCAATCCCAACTGCGTGACTGCTGTGATTTATCTAATGAACGTGTTTTACTTCATAATTGACTGATTCCAGAGGTTTGAGCTGCTGTGAGTATCAACTGCTGTCTTCACACCTCAAATGCAGTCGTACCAAAAAATATCAGCAGGAAAGCTGAACAAAATTAAAGTCCACTGGAAAGACTCAGCAGCTTATGAATAGGTATTTAAAACAGTTTTTCAAAATCTCTGCATCATCTCAAGTGTCTGTAGCTCTGCTAGGTCTATCTAAGTCTATGTATACAATCATCATAGCAACAGTAACTACAGTAAGAGCTACTCCAAGGAATGAATATTGGCTTGACATCATGGAATCACTTAACTAGTAAGGCTGGAAAAGACCTCTTGGATCATTGTGTCCAACTGTAACCCAAGAGTCCAAACCCTCCTTGTTTGGGCACAAACATTCATTTCTGAGTTTCAAGCCTGGCTCCTTAGGTCCCAAGACTCATCTGAAGGGCCCAGAGAATTATTTTGAAGGCTCCAAGTCTGATTTGGAAAGCCCAAAGCATAATTTGTGGAATTCAAAGTCTTCCTTATAGAGTACAAAGGCACATCTTCAGGCCCAAACCACAGCTTCCAAAGCCTCCATCTCAGGAATCAAAGCCTCCTACTTAGGATTCAGCCTTTTATCAAATGAATTCAAGGCCTTCCTCTATGCCTCCAAAAACCTATTTCTAGGGAGCAGAGCCTTAGCTGGGGATGCTAAATGCAAAAAGCAAGCATGAACAAAGAGCCTGTATGAAATTAAGTCACACAAGCTCTGTGTTCCTGCTTGCTTTTTGCATTTAGCATCTACACTCAGAGTTCAAGGTATTGATGCATCATTTGAGGGCACAAAACTCAAGAAAACCAACCTCAGGGTTCAAACCTCCCTTCTCACCTCTGAAAGCCCATTTCCAGGGCCCAAAGCCCTGTGCTGAAGACTCAAATCCTTCCTTGGAGGGTCCAAAGCCCTCTTCACATGAGGTCATGGAATCAAGGTTGGAAAACTTCTTTAAGATCATGAAGTCCAAATGTTAATTTGGCTGTTCACCATTAAACCACATCCTCAAGTGCCAGTTCCAGCTTCTGGACATACTCCAGCCCCTCAGTGTCTTCCTTGTGGTGAGGGGTCCAGAACTGAACACAAGATTCCAGGTGAGACCTCACCAGAGCTGAGTCCTGCAGGACAATCGCTGCCCTGCTCTTGCTGGCCACACTGCTCCTGATCCATGCCAGGATGCCACTGGCCTTCCTGGCCACCTGGGCACAGCTGGCTCCTGTTCAGCCACTGCTGACCAGCACCACCAGGTCCTTTTCAGCCTGGCAGCTTTCCAGCCTCCCTTACCCCAGGCCAGTATCGCTGCAGGGGGCTGTTGAAACCCAAATTCAGGGCTTGGCACTTCATCTTATTGAACCTCATACAATTGGCCTCAGCCCATTTACCCAGCCTTTCTAGATCCCTCTCTAGAACTTTCCTGTCGTCCAGCAAATCAACACTCCTGCCCAACTTGGTGTCATTTACAATCTGGCTTAGGGTGCAATCAATCCTCTTGTCCAGGTCATCAATGAAGTTATTAAAAATATTAAGCCCTGGTGAACACCACTTGAGACTGGTCATCAGCTGGATGCAGCCCCACTCACCACCATGCTCTGGGCCTGGCCACCCAGACAGTTTTTTACTCAGCAAAGATCACACCCATTCACACCACAGGAAGCCAGAAGTTTCTCCAGGAGAATGCCACGGGAAATGGTGTCAAAGGCTTTATGAAATTCTAGGTAAATGACATCCTACATCCAGAGCCTTTCCCTCATCCACCAAGTGGATAACTCTATCACAGAAGAAGATCAGATTGGGCAAGTAGGACCTGCCTTTCATAAACCCATGCTGGCTGCAACACTGAGCAAAAGATATGTAGACAGAAGTATCAGTTAACACACAGGTGCCATAATTTGTTACTTCAAAATACCATTTCTTCAAAGGATTTATATAAAGAAAGAAAAATCTGTAGTTTGTGGTCACAGTTTGAATACCAAACTTAAAAGCAGGCTATTTCTTGGTCAAAAATATTTACAGAATAAGACAGTTGTTCAAATTTGTAAGGGTCCTTCACACAGCATAGGGTGAGGAAAGTGCTGGCAGGAGCAGTCAGCAGTGACACATTACTCAAAAAATCTGTTTTGATTTCAGTCCAGGAGGTTTAAGTACGAAAAGAATTGTATAAAAATTATATAACAGTCATACCCTAACAGAAATTTATAAAGAGAAGCAAAATATGGAACTGGATAAAAGAGCTAATGTTCACTTCACTGTACACACACGTCTGAACAGCATCAATTTCTTGCCTCTCACAGATTTCCTTGCTTCCAATTTCAAAGGTAAAGCTGTTAGAACATATGAATCATGTAAGTCTTCAAAAAGAAAACTTGCCCCTAATGGTGAAGTTCACTGAGATAGAGAAGATCAATCTAACCACTTCCAAACAGCAAAAAGGGATTTTCTTGCCCTCCATCCCCCACAGTTAGCTTATCCAGCTCTGGCACATAGCAGGCTACTCTCCCATACTAGCTGAATTCATTAATCTGGCAAATAGTACATGTTTTTCTGCTGGGCTAATGAGTTAAACTGGCTCAGTGCACCAGAACTGGCCTGAGAGAAAGCACGATCAGGCAGCCAGAACTAGAGGAACACTAAATAAAACTTCTCCCTTCTTTCAATCATCCTGTAGCCATACTGTCATTAAAGACACTGTCCCATTCTCCTCTTCACCTCACCCTCTCCTTTGTGCTGCCACTAGCACATATAAGCAAACAAATGATAAACTGTAGCAAGGCTCTATTAAAAAGATCCAAACAAAAATCTGTCTATAGACTCTGACAGTGAGGACTACCCCTCAGGGGCATCAGGTTGCTGCTGCAGCTTACCATGTGCCTGCATTGATGCTCATGCAAAAGCAGGAATGGAAATGGAAACATGACATGATTGTCTCTTGCAGCAGCAGATTCAGACTGGCTTAGACTAACTCTGCTTTTGCTATTCAGGGAGTGGCTTCAATTTGTATGTAGGACAGCAGAGTTTGATATTTCATTTAAAAAAAGACAATAAAACTTATGACTTAATATGAACACTATGTTTCAGGAATGTTATTAATTATGGAACATTTGAAAAACAACAATTTTATTTAAGGCAAGTGGACTAGTTCAAATTTATTCCTGAAAGTCAGGAAGAAGGGATTATATTACCAGATGCCAGCGTATTTCTTTCTTATTGCTTAAGTGAGCATTATTTTCCTTAGTCTAGTTTAGCTTTAGAATAAACATTCCAGGGAAATTCAGGTATTTTCTGGCACTGTTTGCACATGTATACACATCATTATCACTTGCAACAGAGAGCAAAACACTACTATGTGCTCTGAGAAATAAATCAGTGCCTAACCCACTGGGTTAAATCCTTATGACACTGAATGGTTTTATCTCAGGTTTTGTCCACACCTTCAGTTTACACAGTGACATTACAAAACGCACCACAATGTACAAGGTACCTTTCTTTCTCCCTTTTAGGAAGCACTACATAGGCATTAATTAGTCCTCAGCAGCAATCAGCAACAGGCACTGTAAATTACATTCAATATTATACTTTGAGATGGAAATCTATCAGCAGCAAAACCAGAAAGTTTAAGATTAATGAGACTGTTTTCCCTTACAACTTCACAAGCAGTTTTAAAGTTCTTTCTTTCCCAATTTAAGAAAGAACTCCAAGTAATTAATATTTTTAATTGAAGACTGCTGCAACTTAGCTGCCACAATGCGTCTCCAGCTAAGCTTCATAAGCAGTATCTACAATTATATTAATTGAAATGCTGCTCAGAATATCTTTACTGTAAGGAAAGCCTGTAGTCTAAACTTATTCTTTTTAGTTTTATTTCTGACATAACCATGTGGACAAACTAGAATGATCAAGAAGTACATTGCCCATGGCACCAGGTAGTCTTTATAAGTCCACTAACACAAGTTATCAGATTTAGTAAACACACATTTTATATTTAGGGTTTATATTTTTATATTTAGGGTTTAAATACACTATTTAGGCATAAAATTTTTATCCTATTTATATGTATTCTATATATGGTAAGACTCAATTCATAACAGTATTTCGGCATCACGAAACGTAACTGATAATGGCAAAGTCTTCTGTGCATTTACAGCCAAGAATTTAATGCATACAAAGGCTATAATGCATCATACCCTGCACTACAGATTTGCTACCTGTTAAATGTACAAAGCTCCCAGTAAAGAACTGAAATTTCCAATGCCATTTTGCCTGGAAGCACTCACAGACAAAACATGGTGTCATCACAGGCTAATCTATGGCACATAGCGAGGACATGCTATGTACTAAAAAAACAAAAACAGGCAGCCCAAATTCTGCAGTAACTCCTGAAGCAACAGTTAAATGCCATCTGAGGTCAACTCACAGCTTGCTGACATCCATCCCTGTGTCCAGTGCTTCCTAGTGAGGACAAGGCTTGAAGGTTTGAAGCATATTTCACAAAATTAAGCTACAAAATCTCACTCCTGACACCTGAAAACAGAGTCTTCAAAACAGAAGACTGGAATTAAATTTTTTAATATAATGCAGCATTATCAAAATATTGATACAATATATAGCAAAATATTCACATCCTCACTTTGAAGTATCTTCTCTGTCCATGTTCATCTATGAACTGAGCTGACAACACCACATACTAGTCATTTTGAAAAATCTACAGCCAATCCTATTGCACCTTCAGTTTGAACAAGCAAATTGAAGTCAAGTAACTAAATAATTGCATTTAGTTATTTGCTGTGAAAAACTGGTACTTAAGCAAAACTCTAAGTCTTACTACTTCTTACATATCATACACAGACATTGTGCAGTGTACAAAAGTTATGCCTCATAATTCATCTAACCAGCATAACCTGCAATTACTTTAAATTGGACACATCTAACCCTGGTGCATACACTTCCTGACTAGATTTTACAATACAAGAATTGGTGCCTAAGAGAAACCAAAGCAATGACCCTTGGACACAGTTGTTTTCGCTGGAGCAGTGAGTGGTATTGTTACATTCGCTGACATTTTAAGGTAAACTGTAATTTCCACTATAAAGCCCAGGTAGCCTCAGCTCTGCTACAGGGCAGTAATCTTCAGCTGTGAGAGGCAGCAGTGTCTTTCTGGCCATACTTGTTCATCACATTGCAACTGACAGAACCAAAAGCATCTCACTTTAAATATAACCAGTATCTTCAGACACTGCTCTCTTCCCAGCAACGTGAAAAATTGCCATTGCACATAGAGATTAATTTTTTAGTGACTGAAAGTCACCAAAAAATCATCTACGAATCTGTATGTATTCTGCAACTCTGTAAAGTTTGGTAACAAATACTGAGGGCTGACAATAAAACACATATACTGTTATAGATAAATTTAATACGTATCTGTTTGCACCCAACAATTCCTGAACACAGCTACATTTAAATCAGTTAAAACCTTGTTTTCATTTGTTTAGTTTAGGATGATTTTAATTACAAATACATCTGTATTAAAGTCTCACAAATTTAGTATCTCATTACTGTAAATATTTCAGTGTCCCCCTGTAATCCAGTCTCAAAGAAAATGACAATTGAACAGTTTAGCTCTTTGTTTGGTTTACTGCAGTCCTGAAAGTCACCAGGCCTTGAGCTCTCATAAGGGAAGGAGTCTTGAGACATATCTACTTCAAAAACTCTTGATTCAAAATACAATCATAACTAAAAGCAAAGTCAGCCAGCTCCCCAAGACACACAACTTCTTCCAAGAGCAGAACCATTCAGAAAATATTAAATAGCCTCAGCAAGGAGGAAAAAAAAAATTCTACTGGCTCGGGCATTTACAAATTGCATGTGATACTGACAGCCGTAGGACGCAATGTGCGCTGATGTACCTCTGTTAACACACCCATTTCATCCCAGCAAACAGGAATGTAAAGATGAACTCATGTTTAGCTGAAAAAATCACAGGAGTCTCAAGTAAGCCAAACCCACCCAAAGATCCTGTACTTAAATGCAACACATAGAAATTCATAGAATTTTTTGGATTGGGAGGGAACTTTAGAGGTCATGTAGTCCAAACTTCCCTGCAATGAGTAGGGACATCTTCAACTAGATCAGGTTTCTCAGAGCCCCATCCAACCTGACCTTGAATGTTTCCAGGGACAGAGCTTCGAATACCTCTCCAGGTAACCTGTTCCAAAGTATCACCATCCTTTTCTTTAAAGAATTCTTCTTTACATCCAGTGTGAATCAACTCTCCTTCAGT
This sequence comes from Parus major, assembly GCF_001522545.3. Classification (NCBI taxonomy): domain Eukaryota; kingdom Metazoa; phylum Chordata; class Aves; order Passeriformes; family Paridae; genus Parus; species Parus major. Next base: position 62,496,354 of record NC_031769.1, read on the forward strand.
TAAAGGAGTCTAAGTCCCCTTTAGGTACTCAAAGGTGTCCATAACGTCTTCCCAGAACCTTCTCCAGGCTGAGCAGCTCCAACTCTCTCACAGCCTGTCTTCATAGGAGAGGTGCTCCAGCCCTCTGAGCACCACAGAGCACACAGCTCTGGACTGGCTCCAACACGTCCATGTCCTTCCTGTCCTGGGGACCCCAGAGCTGGATGCAGCACTGCAGGTGGGGCTTCACCAGAGAGGAGTGGAAGAACAGAATCCCCTCCCTCAACCTGTTGGCCACACTGGTTTGGATGAAGCCCAGGATATGTTTGGCTTTCTGGAAGCACACATTGCCAACTCATATCGAGCCTCTCATCCATCAGCAACCCCAAATCCTTGGCAGAGCTGCTCTCCATCTACTCATGCCCCAGCCTGCATTGATACTGGAGTTGCACCAAGCTAAGTGCAGTACAATAAATACTGAACTGATTACACAGAACATTAAAAAGCAAAAAACCCGAGATTTTTTACAACTTAATAGCAGAAAAATGGAAAACTGTATCATATGACCTACCACTAAGACAAAAGACATTTTTAAAAATTAGTCTGCAAAACAGCAACCTTAGGAAAAAGCCTCTTAGTTACTCTCTTTTTGAGGACCAGCTCAGTATTTTCTCTGAAAAAACTGCAACAGTCAGATGGAGGCATTATTCCCCTCCTTCCTCAAGAGAGAGCACAACCCCAAAGACAGAATTAGAGGATGGACCAGCAAAATGACTACCAACCTAGAGGAACAGTGACATTTACACTCAAACCATGCCCATGTGTGCTTTGTGGTCCAGTTGCAGCAGCTCCGACAGAACCACATACACACAGAGGCTGCATGGCACCCCAGAGATCATCTACTACTAAACCTCCTCCTCAGAGAATGGCCAAAACCAGCAGATCATCCACAGCTGAGTCCACCCAGGTTTTGATACCTCTCTGGGCAGCTCTTCCAATATGCTGGCGAGCCTCATACTTAAAAGATTTTTCCTATTATGAAATCTGAATTTCCATTTTTGCATCTTGAGTCCATTGTATCTCTGTATTGCTATGAATCTCCTACAAGAGCCTTGTTACACCTTCTCTGTAGACTTACCAGGTATTTGCTGCTCTTAACCTATACAGAGCCAGTTCTCTAAGCCATCATCATTTTGGTGTCTCTCAACCAGACTCACTCCTATATGTTTTCTTGTCTTTTTTTAAACTGGAGAGGCTAAAACTAGACACAACACTCCAGATGTAGTCCTAGAAGTGCTTCATGTAGGGGAAAAAACAACTCCCTTAACTTCACACACACTTACTAATACCTCCCAGTATGCAGCTGGCCTTCTTTACCTCAAGAGCATGCTGCTGACTCATGATCAACTTGCTGTCCAGCAGGTAGGTGGGGTTGTTTTGTCCCAGATGAAGAACTTCACATTTGCCTTTATTAAAACTCACAAGGTTCTTGGCAGCCCATCTGTCAAGTTCCTGAATGGCAGCCCTATTCTTCATTCTACAACATGGCTGAAGTTCCCAAGGGCTTGGTATTATCTGAGAAACTGCTGAGGATTCATGCCATTCCTTCATCCCAGGTTGTTAATAAAGACATGGAACAGCATCAGCCTCAGTATCAACCTCTGAAAGCTCTATTAGCAATTGGCTGCAACTGGGTCTTTGTACTGCTGGTCACAACCCTTTGAGGTCAATGGTCCTGCTAATTTTCCAATCACTTTATGGTCCACCTGACAAGTCCATATTTCACCAAGTGGACAACAGGGATCACATGGGAGACGATGCTGCAGGCATCACTAAAGTCCAGGTAAATATCCACCCTTTGCTCCATGTCCACTGAGACAGTCATCCCAGCAAGTTACGAATTCGTCACATTGACACTATGGTAGCCCACCACCTGCACCAATCTGGAACTTTTGCTGAAACATTTTTGGGCATGCAAAAGAAATTCTGAACTCTGTCCTGCTGAGTTGTTAGAATCAGCAGCAGCTCAATTCGTCCATGGCAGGGGAGCAAGAACTGGTTCTAATTACTGACTGTAGGAATAAATAACTCAGAGGAAGCGATGTGCTGCCAGCAACCAAAGACAATTTGCAGTGTCCCAGCTAACACAGTCAATTATTTCATCTGCTTTCTTCTTCTCTGGAGATACCACTCACTCATATTGTTTGTCCTCAACACTTCACAGCCTCCAAGACTGTCACAACAACCCTTGAAACAAACCTCAGACTATTAATGAAATACTACAGCAATCATAATTTACATTTTGTACAAATGTACAGTACCACTAGCCTAAATGAGAGAAAACTGTCAATATCTCAGTTTTGTAACTGAGATATTTATTCCCAATTAGAATACATTTTGTTTACAGTAGCAGTAGAAAGTCAAGTGCCAACTTGAAACACCGGTTTTGCTAATACAGTATGATATTGCTGGGACAGAGACAAAACTTCAAATGTTAACTATTAGCCCATCTTTTAAAACAAAGCTTTCAATACACATTAAGCATTTTTTTCAATTAGCTCAATGTACTAACTCACTACTAAACCAAATCAAGCAGAACTGCATAGAAATACAACCACATTAAGTGTGCTTCAAGGTACAATAGTGTTGACAGGAGTTACTACAAATGTATTTTTGTAGGTCCATATACACACTCTTATTAAAGATTTCATTAATTAGTATTTTCCTGTTTAAGGTCTATAAAACATTACCTAAATTACACCACTCAATATGATACTCTCAGAACTCTCTAGCATCAAAGTTTCAAAATTTCCTCACAAAATAAACCTGGCAGTTTGTAAGATCCCTTCTGCCCACTGCCTGCAGTCACTGCCAAGCAAGGCCTACCTTCTAGACAGCAGCACATGACAGTGTAATGCTCTAGACACTGCTGCATACAGTTTTCAGCCCCCGATCCTGTAGTTAGTCCCTGTGGGAAGAACTTTACAGGATGTCTCAAGTGATCTGGTGAAACTCACAAAATCTAGAGAGGTTTTCATGACCCGGACCAATGAAAGTGGCTTCCAGTGGCTTTCTGGTCCCTTTTGTCAGGTTTTATGTCCTAACTACATCAGTGCAAGACCAACTACAATACATGCAGAGACTCACACTGGTTTCATCAAGGAAAACATCTTTGGATTTGAACATCTACATTATAAATATGTACTGGCACATACAGACATAGGAAAAAAGGCAAACATCACTCCTCAGCAGAAGTTTTAATCTATAGACATTACCTCTAATATCAAACAGCTCTAAGCTAAAGCTTAACATGAATATAGAAGTTTATGGGAAGGCTATAAACACTTTTAAGGTAACTTTTGTTTTCTCATGCTTAAATCTGCCTGTATGAGTTTAAATAAAAGAGCAGAAGAATCAAAGTTCTCTGACTCCTTCATTTGAATGCTTAATTATAAAATTCAAAAATTACCAAGTAAAGTTATAAGTCACACTTAAAATCTCTTGAATCTGTTACCTGAATGAGAATGGCACTGTTCCAAGTTAAACCAGCACATGCACACACACCAAAGCACAAAATTAAACATAAAATTAACAGTAGGAACATACAGGTACTCTTCTAGAAGCAGTTTAATAAGCCAGCAATGCAAACATCCCTTCCATTTACACAGTCGCATCAGTAATTCCCATCATCAGTCTATCCAAATGACCAGGCCAAACCAGCATTTATAAACACTGGGGCCACATCTGGAAGATGAAACCCAGATCCTGGACACAACAGTTCCCTCACTTGGCATGTGCTTAGCTCTCAAAGAAGCTGTAATTTTAACCCAAGTGTCTAAGCTTCTTAGAAAGTGCAGGAGGCAGGATATTTCAGCAGGGGATGGCCAAGTAAACAGCGTGCTGAGCACAGCACAACCTAAAGTCAGTGTGGAGGTGTCAACACTCTGCCCCTAGAAAAGCATAGTCTATGGGAAGAACTCCACAATTCTACTCTAAGAACACCCACCAAACAGACTAAAAAAGGCTCTTTTCATTCTGAGATGTAACTCCCACGCCTCAAATCTTCATGGTGGGTGAGGAGATACCATCCTTACCTCGTGGTGCTGCTACATTTTATTTCTTGGTTTAATAACATAGCTGCTGACAGTGCACTTTTTATAAGGCAGGATGGTAGCCCAGAAAGGAAAATACCATGGTTTAGTTCCTTCATTAATGGGGCAAATCTACTCATATCTCCATCTTCCAAGAGAAAATACAAACTGCAAGTCACATCCTCCAAGCAGCATCTGTTCATCTCTCATATTTGAGACTGGTTTAAAAAAAGACTCTACACTTAAAAAAGCACACATGCAAACATAATGAAATACGGCTCTATCAGGCACTTGGGGAAAAAAGGGCAGGAAATTCTGCACTTTGCATGTTTATTCCAAGAATACATGAAACACATAACTTCAGAAATCATGGATGAGGCTGTATGTCTTCACTCTTGGAAGGTAACATCTTCTTATACATCCTTTTCCTTGCTCAATGAATCACACATTCTTTTTCTGGGTAATAACACAGTTCCAGTCAGAACTCAAAGACAACACACAGCTTGGCAACTGGGATATTTGCCCAGAAAGTGGATGATGTAGGTTGATGCCTCTAGGCAAAAAAGAAATCCGAAGCAGGGTCTACCACATTTTGAACAAATGCTTTAGCTAATCATCTTTGAAAAGCAGCAGCATTTCCTCTTCCAAATGTCTTCTAAAGCCGCTGCTGCACTTAATAGGACCCAGCAGCACACTGGGCACAACTGGAGAATTCCCACCTGACCAAGCTTCTTCAGAGACTAGGGCAAAATAACAACCTTATGACAGCATAACCACATCAGAAAAACACACACCAGGCTTACTATTGTAAGCCTGCCATCATGCTACTCATCTTTCATACAAGTGGAAGAGAATCAGATATCCTAAGAACTTTAAAAATATTGGCAATATGGCATTCAGTGCTTAGGCACCTTCTGAGCTTGATGATAAGAGACTGAGTTTTCTGGATTGCAGTCTTGACCCCAAGCACTTATAACAGTTTTAATACAGTATTTCTATGAGCTTACTTATTGATACTAGTTAGAGGAGCAGGAGATCATGTCCAGACTGCACTGAGCACTTCCATGTCTTCCCAAACTCATTACTGAGACAACATCAAACCACAGAATACTTTCTGCAGTGGATGCTATACTGAAAATAGGAACATCTATCCATTACTTCCAGTTCACCTATCTACCCAGAGCTCACCTTTGTATGTAACACAAGTTAGCAAGCTACATAGGGTTAAGAAGCTATCCCTTACAACAAACGCCTATATCTGTTTGCCTATTTACCATTTCTTCCCCAATACAGTACTTGCTAATTTGATTGATATATTTGATTTGCAGCACCCATGCTCTGGGCTGAATCCCAGATATCCCCAAGCACGTGTATGCTTTGCCCCATTGTTTATATATACCTACTAGAAAACACACAGACATTAGAATAATCAGAAAACCATCTAACCTAAATATTTTAAATTCATCTACAGAGTATCACCACGTGCAGGACATTGCAATTTCAACCTTACTCTGTTGTTCACGTAAGAGCTTTCAACATCTGCTCTGCAAGTGCAGTGATTCTTTGGATGAAGCGTCACCCTGCCTGCTTTACAAGGACAACACTGCTGATCAGTGCGCTATAAAAGGGATTAAGTATAGTACTTCCCAAATAACAAAAAGTAATTGAATGACAATTTATGCGTAACACACCTCAATTATACATATAATATTTAATTTCCTGGCTTATATTACCGATTTAATAATGTAAATGCTTTGGTTTTACAGGCGATTTCAGGTTCATAAATACACGAAAAAAGCATTTCCAGAGCACTGTCTCGAGGCATCTTGAAATTCCCTGACAAACAGGAGTTGGGAAGGATCTTTGCTTCTACTCCCTGCAGCCACTCTAAATGGCATAGGATCTTTGTACTGCAATTTATAAACTGTTGTTTTCTGTTATCCGTCTATTCTCTCCTACAATACAAAGGAGAACAAATGCCTTATGAATTACATTTCGCTCGCACTGCACCAGCAGGTTTAGGTACAGGCAAGCCACTGAAGAAACCGAAGGGCTCTCCAGGCAGCATCCTACAAAAACAAAAAAACAAAAAAACCCAAAACACCAACAAAAAACACCCCAACAAAAAACACCCCACCAAAAAACCCACCACAAAAAATCCCCACACCAACAACGGAAGATGCCTAATGACCCAGCACTCTCACAGACTCATCTGCAACCCGGAATTTATCAAGAAAGCCAAATATCGGAAGAGATGCACTTAAATCTGACGAGTAACTCTAACTTGATAACCCAGTTAAGATCGATTTAACCACGATTTAACCGTGGCAGCCCGGAGACAAAACGAGCATCCCGCGGAGTGAGAGCCAGCCCGCTTCAGCCGCGAGGAGAGGGAATGCGCACCTACCCCTTCCCAGCCGCCTCCTCCTCCTCCTCCTCCTCCCGCCTTTGCTCCTGCCTAGCGGGGGACAGGCGGGAGACAAAGGAGAGCCGAGAATCCCCCCGCAGCCCAGCGGTGCCGGAGCGGGGCGAGCGCCCGGAAATCCCACAATCCCCGCGGCCCCGGCGGGAAACCCTTCCCTCCTCCCTCCACCGCGGGCCGCTCCACCGGGAAACCCCGGCCCGAAGCCGCGCACGTGGGACTGCGTGGAGAGCGGCGAGGGGGGAAGGGTGGCGGAGAAAAGAGGCGGCTCTGCCGGGTCGGGCCTCCGGGGCGCCTCCTCCCGCCGCTGAGGGGAACGCCGGGGTTAGAAGCGGGGTAGGACGGGAAGGGGTTCACGGGGCTGACCCGCGACATCACCTGCTGCTTGCCCCTCGCGTAGGGCGGCTTCGCGGCTCCCAGGTGGTGCCGTCGGGTCCGGATCTTGCCGCCGCCGCCGCCGCTGCCACCCGAGGCCATGATGCGATCCGGCCCGCCGCCGCCGGCGGCCTCGTCCTCCTCCTCCTGGTGCGGCCGCTGTGCTCCGCGGCGGCCCGGCAGCGCTGTCGCTGTCACCGTCCCCGCGGGGACGCGCCCGGCCCGGCCTCTCTCCCCCCGCGCCGCTCCCGCCCGCCACGCGCCGCGCGCGGCCTCTGGTGCGCGCGCGGGGGGCTCCTCCGCGGCCTCCGCCCCGCCCCTACCGCGCGCGCGCGCGCTCACGCGTCTCTCTCTCTCTCACGCGTCTCTCCCTTCCCCGCGTTCCCACCGCGATCCCCCCCGCTCCTCGCTCGCGCTCTCCCGCCCGGCGGCGGCGCCCCGCGCGCTGTCCGCCCGCCCGCCCGCGGCCCGAGCCGCCGCCACCGCCGCACCCCCCTGCCCCACCGACCAACCACACGGCGGCCGCCCCGGGCCGCGCGCGCGTCACCAGCCCGCGCGGGCGCGTCACACAAGCGGCGCCGGGCGGACGGCCCGGCAGCCCCCGCGCGCGCGCACCGCCCCCGCTCCCAGGGAAGCGGGAGGGGCCGGGCCCGGCCGGCTGCGCGGGAAAAGCGCTCCCTGGAACTGGGACCTGCCCGACCCGCAAAGGGACGTGGCGGGGCAAATGTCCGCCCCCGGAGTCGGCTTAGGGATGGACGCCTTAACGGCTAAGAGCGAAGGTTTGCGCTGGGGTCCTCCCGGGAGATTCCACCTCCTTCTCCCGTCTTCCCGCGGCGTTTCACAGAATGGCTCAGGTTGAAAGGGATCACAGTGAGTCATCCGGGCTGGGCTTCCCGCTCAAGCGGTGCCGTCCCAGAGCACATGGCACAGGATTGCATCCAGACAGTTCCTGAACTTCTCAAGTGAGGGAGACCGCACAACCTCTGGTCACCCTGCTCCAGTCCGCGGTCATTCGCACAGTAAAGATTCCTCTTATTTAGGAGGAAGTTCCTGTGCATCGGTTTCTGCCCGTTGCCTCTTGACCTGCTGCTTGGCACCACCGATTAGAGCCTGGCTCCGTCCTTCTGACATGAAACTGCGCCAAGAGACAGCGTGAGGGGGATGTTCCCGCGACCCTGACGAGGAACAGTGTGGAGAACGCGGCAGGAAAAACGGCACCGGGAGGGCCGCAGTGCTCCCCCAGGCTGCCACTAGCGATTGGGTTTGTATAAGCAAGAGAAAAAGCATGTGCAGGTTTTTCATCGCTCAGTGTCGGCAGATGGAAAGGATGTAGGGGGGAAAAAAGCTTCAGCACGGCTTTTACTTCCTCAAAACATGAGGAAGAGTGCATTCCTATTACCAAGTCAAAATACATAAATTTTTTTTTATTCTACTGAAAGTGAAGTTGAGAAAAATCTATGGTTTCACATTTTATTTTTAGCATCAAATCTCTGGGAAGGATAGAGGTGAGGAGTGCAGAAAAATCACAAGCACCTTCCCTGTGTACAAGTCAATAAAAATGTTACTCAGAGGACAGAGCCCTGATGCACCACATACCCCTTCTACAGGAAAAACAAAAAACATTTATCACAGCACACACCTGAGGAAAGCATGTGTGGAACTGGAGGAGGCATGAGTGGAATCATGGGGGGCTCAAACAAGGGTGATTCTGAAAGTGTGCAGAAATGTAAACGGGCAGCAGCTACAGAGGAACAACTGTGAGAAGAAATGGTACTGGGGAATTTTGTGCTGCCTCATCTCTGCTTCATACTGGCTTTTTCTGAACTTCATCAGGCTCTTCCCAGCTCTCCTACATGACTTAACTCCTCACTTTCTTTGTCCCATTATCTACAGGAGATAACCATTATCCAATACCCAGCACAGTGGAATTATTTTCCACATATTTCTTCTCATAAACTACACTCTTACTCTTCTGCCCCACAATTGTGAATACTATTTTACATGCAGGGGGATGACTTGCAGTCATAGAAAATTCCTATCCTAGAACATGCATGTTAAAAGTCACCTTGCAAGAACCGCCTCATTTGGTGTAAATGACTAGTGTGCTACAGCTGCTGACTAATTTTAGGATGATGGTCGGCTTCTACAATGGGCATGTCAAGATCTACATCAATGTAATTATCAAAACACAAAAAATCCTATTTTAGCCTGCATTTGTTACTAATTTTGTCCGGGAACCAATTATCATGCTAGCTTTCAGCTTAAGGGGAAGGGAAGTAAGGCTACAGAGGGATGCAGTGCCCATTGGTAACAGATATTCGTTAACAACAATGCTGGCTTCTAGAATGGTACCTGTGTGGGGAAATTGACTAAAATCATTCCTCTGTTGGTCATGTAGGAGCTGGACAAATTTAAAACAAGCTTCCCTCTTTTATGCATGCTAAGAATATTAAGCTAAGCTGTAAATGTGATTTTCTCTTCCACATAAGTGTTAAATGCATCTACACTACATTTGCTCTGTAAATTCAAGTGCTACTTTATTTACTTATTTAGAACAATTTCCATATGGTGACATACCTTGAAACTCAGAAATACTTGTTGACGTAGTCAAACATCTATTGACATGAGTCAATGAAGTTAAATAAATGTCATTAAAAACGAGACAAAAGGCAAATATATATATATAGATATCTCCAGCAGAATGATAGTGATCATCACCATTTGATCAATCTTCCCTGTGAGTTATATCTGCAAGTTACTTTGAGGTAGCGCTAGAAAGAAGCTGTTGGTCCAAGAGCATCCCTGCAAAAAGAAACATTCACGGCTTAAGTACCATTTAAGCTTTCTGAACACTTTTCAGTCTTCACTGGTTTTTAGCCTGTTTCTTTCTCGCTGTTCACTGACTGCAGGATGATTAGCCCCTCAAACCATGGTACTAAAGCTTTTCTGTTCACAGAAGTGGAAAACAAAAACATTACTCTTCTTCAAGAAATAAGTGGGTTTTAGGTAAAGGCACTATCTATCATAGCTAGGTAAAAGAAGAGTTTATAAAACCAATACAAGATATTATTCAAAAAACCCCCTCATCAGACTTAAAAAACCCCACAACATTTCAGCTGGGTAAAACAGACAAAACATAACAAAAGTGAGATAGCATGGTGTTGAAAACATTGTTCCCAATGCTTTTTGTTTTATGTTTCTACTGCATTCAGCTCTTGGTAGAACTGAGAGCAGGCATCTGTATGATGAGCATGTTGAGGTCTTTGTGTAAGCTCACTAATGCAGGCAGTAGTTGGACCATCACTGGAAGTTTCCTCAGAAGTCTCAGTAATGAATGCCAGCAGATCTGATGAGCTCACTTTTTCCCAAATTTGTGCTTACACCAATACAGAGAAGTTTTTTCAGTGTGCCTTTACAGTAAAGAATGTGTGCTGCACACAGTACCATGATCCCACATATGCACTCCTAACTGGTAATCAGTATAGACTAGAAAGCATCAGGAGACAAAAAACAGAGCTATTTAAAACAGTATCACACAGGCTGCAACCAGCAGACTCCCTTCTTCACCTCGCTTTTCTTCTGTGCTGACTAAAAAGAATATATTCCCCAACATTTCTCAGGTTTGCAGAACTAATGACCCAAACAACCTCTTTCACTGCTTTTCATAAACAGTATTTTCACTATACAGGTACTTTACAGGCCAGAACAGAAGGTGCATGTCTGAAAACAGTCTCTAATGCAGTGTGGAGACCTTGCTAATATTTCAAATCTGCATAAATATGGTGAATACAGGCTCTGACTTTTGAGGTTTATGTGCTGTGGTGATACAGTACTGATGTAAGTGAACTCACACAACTACATGGGCTCCTCATTACATAATTCACACATGGATCAACCTCCCAAAACTTAAAAGTCAGTGGATGCTCTAAAGGATTTCTACCAAGCCAACACACATCTTTAGCATCTGGTAACACAATAAAAGGTTTCCACAAAGTACTTGTGGTAGCTTAAGTATGGTGTTAGGTAACACTATGCAAAGCAGGATATGCACTTCAAAGCAGGAAGCTTCCAGGTCTGTGCCTGGGTTATAATCTTCCAGCTTGTGATGACGATCTTGCTAGATACAAAATCCTTTGCCTAGCAACTGGTTAGTACTACCAAGCTTAGGCACCACAGCTGTGCACTACAACTCAAGTGACATCAAATCCAGCAGTTTTGAAAGTTTAACACCCCCCACATCCAAATTCAAGGATCCTGCACCTACTACCTTAAGTTTCCACCCTTCTGCAATCATGTGAAACTATTCTATACAGGCATACAAGTAATTCCCTTTCCCATCCAGATTCTCTTTGTTTCATTTATTCCACTTTCTGTCACATTCCCATTAATAATCTCCCTACTATGCCCCTCCAAAGACTGACCAGTTCACACTAGGGAAACATTCACCAACAAAATCCCAGTATTCAACCACTTTGCAACTAGTTCTCTCAATGTAGGGAAGCAGTTTCTAAGACTGTGATAGTAATCTCCCTGCCTGAATGAGGGGGTTTTGTTTTCTCTCCTTCTACATATGCAATGCACAAAATCCAGGAAGAATGAAGTTCCTGTATCACACCAAAAAAACCTTTCTAGTTTAGAGCATCTGTATTTCATGGGTGGGACTTACAAAAACACAGTCCCAGCTGAAATTAAACTGTGAAAAGAGGGAGGTTCTGGGGAGCAGGTAGAAGGGACCTGCTATGCCAAGTCATCACTCTGCAATGCAGTACTAGTTTCACATTTAAGAACAGCATATAGGTTATGACCACCACTTCAATGCAATTAACTCATTAAAGCAAAAAAAACCAAAAAAACCTGCCATCCTAGCAATTATGGTTTAGACTGCCCCCAAACACACATGGCAGTATCAAAATGCCTTGAGTAGCTTTCAGATGTATTAGCTATAGGATAATTTCTACCACTTTCTCTTCAAAAAAGTGTTATTTTGTTTCCACCCTGAAATTTACTTTGTGTACATTAAGTAGTAACAGGAGCTTAAGCTGTCCCTAGGACTGGAAAATACTTTCAGGTAAGAACAGTTTAGAGGAAGCCACTCAGAAGTCGCTGTCTTAAAGCAGAACTTTCTTCAATGCCATCTCACCTAACCTCTTTTGACTTCAACTGAGAACTGCCATCCTATGAAAATGTTATCAAACTCATCACTATGAAACATCTAAGCATGAAGACTGAAAAAATAACAGAGGTTTAGGACAGCATACAACGTAGTTGAAGGGGATACTGGGATACTTTAATTCCTGACAGGTTTTCCTTCCTCCTTTAAACCACAGTGTTTTCTCCAAGGATTTTTATGTGTAAGAACAGGTATTATATTACACCAGTTTCTTTGCTGTAAAGGGTCAGATGAGAAGACTGATGAGAAGACTAACAAGAAGGGCAAAAATAAAATTATCACTAGCTATCATCCTTAAGTCTTTGGAATGTTTGCAGCTACAGCAGCTCAAAGTTTACCCTTCTGTATGTTAAAACTGTACAGCATGTTAAGAGCTTTTAAGATTGCCTAGGTATCTTGAAGTACATGAGAGTTAGTTCTTACTAGTGCTGATGCCCATACCAAAGACAGGTGAAATACCCCTACTGCCTCCAGCTAAATTTCACAAGCCAGAAGAGAAGGTGTTTCGCATATGTCAGTAAAATCCCTTGCTGGCCAGTTTGCAGAAACAAAATTTTATTTACACAGGCAAGTCTATCTTTAGACCCCATTGAACTCTTTACATTTCTAGAATATTTACATGATTTCAAGATGCTCCAAGTGATGAACAAAACAAAACAAATTACAGAAACTGCCAAAAGCATAGCAAAAAAACCCCAACCTATCATTGTGCTTTAAAACTTATGATCTAGAGTAATGTAGAAGAAATGTAATTTTAGCACCTTGGTTATAACGGTCATGCTATATAAGACACTTAAATAGCAGAGGGGATGTCAGAAGTGACCGTATCCAGAGGTTGCCAGTGACAATTCATGAGGGCATCATAGAGTTCTTCACTTGTCTCCATAAATTGTCTGTTCATTTCATCAACATCCAAGTACAGCTGTGGATCTGAAAATAAAAGCCTGGTAAGTAAAAGTGTCAGGACTTGGGAGACTGGCACACAGAAATCTGAAGTAAAAGCCTAATAAAGCATACTTTAGGTAAATTTAATGCTTTAAAGAACTTAATACATCTAGTGGAATGTTTATTCACCTAGCATTTTAACGAAGCTAAAAAGTCCAGCTTCTTTTGGAATTGGCGTATTCGAATGCTAGGACTATACTGGTACTTCCACATGAAGCAGAGATTTAGGGGTTAATTAAAATTTTTGGACACTATTACAAGATGTCTCTATTAATGAGCTTAACATACAATAATCTTAGCAGAATCGATACAATGATACAGCAACTTCTCCAACAGACCATTCTGGAAAGAGAATGAAGGCAAAGTTACAAGAAGCCTACTGCAAAACATTGTTGAGAATGTCCCATTCTACTTGACATGGTGTACACTACTGGCTTTAAAATCCTACCTCATCTTACCTATAGCCCAGTCTTTATCCAATAATCACTGGCTTATATTGTTAAAGGGCAGAACTATGGCTAAATTCAAGCTGCAGTGATAGAATTATCATTACCTTCAGTTATTAGGTCATCATTGATTTCAGTCATAGCTGAAGCTTCCTAAAAAAAAAAAATAGAAAAATCATAGTCAGTTTCAGAAAGCATCACAAATCCACAATAATTTAATACTCCCAAACATTGCCCTCCTTCCACAGCCATAAAATAAGTAGGAGCAAGTGATATTTGTTGGGGAAGGGTTTCTTGTGAGATGTGTGTTGCTTTTTTAATGCTTTGGTTTTAGTCTTTTTGTTTGGTTAGGTTTTTTTAAAAAAAACATTGTATAGTTCCACTTCAAAGGCACCTTTGAAAGTTGTAATTGATCAACTGACTGACCTAGACATGATCACCTTACAACAATTCTTTATTTTGCTTTAAGTACATCAGAAAAACAGGGTGAAACACTACAAAATCTGCTGTCAGAACTGTTATTTATGCAGTAATATTTATTCACGTATGTAAAATATCTAATTCTACAGATGCACTCAAGCACTTAAATCCAAAATGCTGAACATAACCTTCACACTTGCATAATAACTGATTGCATAATTTCAGTTTTGGGACTTTCTTGTGCTGATTTACGCAATCCATATGACTTGTTAGTTGTCTTTTTTTTGTAATTAACTGTGTAGTATCTTTACCTCAAAAACAGCTGGAGCCATAACAGCATCTCCTAAAGAGCAGTCTCCAACAGCTTGCATGCTATCATAGGGAGTATAGGAGCTGTAGTTGTAGTCAGCGTAGGGATCGTAATTCCACTGGGAATAGTAGTTCTGATAATCTTGGTAATAATCATTATAGTTGTATGACTGGTACCGCTGGAATTCTGCTTTCAGTCTGAAATGTGAGAAGGTATATAAAGTTAAGAGTTTGAAAACAACTGTAAATCTAGTTTTGAAGTTAAACAACTTCACACACTCCAAATTTACAAGGAAGTTTTTCCAAAGAGTTGACTAAGTTTTCTGTCACAGCACAATACCTCATGTTTATAAGGAGAGCAAATGCTCACCTTCACCAATGGCAAAAGTAATTATTTCTATGGATTAACCAAAGTTACATTTATGTATATTCAGTTTTGGTATCTGTTTAAGCAAGCTACTGATAAAAAAATGTTTCATTAAGATCAGAGACCTTTACCAAATACTGCTGTTTTAAAGACACTTTAAACATTTAATTAGTCCTTCCATCTTTTGTTAATATGAAATCATGTTATTTCCAGAAACAAGGGGCAAAATCATATTATCTGTTTCAGAGCAGCACCTGACACTGCCTGTCAATTTACCATGTCTACCTTCACCTTCTCGAGTTTTGGTCCATGAACAGTTGCCAAAGCTTAGCTGTCAGGTGAAGTCAGCACTGCCATTATCCAGAAGGAAGCCAAAGCAGCAGAAAAATTACAAAATTCATTAGTTATGAAGACCAAAGGGCCAGGTGATTAGTTTTCACTGCTTTCCCTTTCCTGAGCAGATTTTTCCCAGGCACAACTCCAAGTTGACTAATGACAAGTACCACTGAGCAAGAACAGTCTGTTCTAAAACAGAGATATTCTACATGGAAAACATTGGGATAAATCAGCTGCACATTGCAAGAAATCCCCTATGCTTAGACATTTCCTCACTGATTACATACAAGCAGACATCCTGTGTTTGCAGTGTCCAATGTCTCTACCTCCAGCTTCCTACAGAAAATTTAGATTGGGACTTTTTGCCAAGAACTCGAACAGAAGGAGCTCAGAAATGGTTTCCATTGTAAGTGTTGCCGCTGAAAATGAATAGATCACACAGACAGAGCTCGAGGTGTGGTGAATGGAAGAGAAAGTTTATTTTTCTTCCCAGGATTTATAGGTTTCTGACCACGGCCAGGGATTGGATGGTCAGGATAACACTTTCCCACTGCACTGGCCATGAGAGATGTCCATCACAAGACATGTAACAGAAGGAATGTACACCTATCTCTGTTTATAGTTACTATCCTGGGAAAGTCTTAGAAAACTATGTCAGCAAGCTCAAAAGCTGAGTTTTCAGGGCAACAGTAAGTGACTTAATGACAAACTACTCTGATGGCTGGATTTTTGGATGCTGTGAGAGCCTAGTACTCAGCCAATCAGAAACAGGCGTAGATTAGTGGTCTGTATTTCAATACCCACATTACATTTTTGCTTCATTACTGCGAAGCTACACATACAGTCTAATAAATAGTTACTTTATTGTCTTACTATTGTAGTAAACAAATTACTTCATAATGTCTCAGTCTTCTGCTTCCAACTTCTCTCCTACATCCATCTCTGTAGGAAAGAAAAAACTAAAAACACTGCTGACATTCCTCTGGATAGCAGAAGTGAATAAAACTTTCTTTGGGACCTCATGTTTAAAGCAAGTTAGTCAAAGCATATCTGGACAGGGCTCTCTTGGGTAAGGGCATTTCTGTTCCAAAGCAATGAGGCAATATCAGCAAAATTATCCAGGGAAGATAAGCAGGAGCTGTTATTTTTAGCCCTCTAACACACAAGCTAACCTTATGAATATATACTGAAATGGTTGCATTGAAAGTTCTATTTCTGTCTGTATTCTGGATCAAAGTTTATCAAATTTGATATCAAGTCTCTACCTGGGTTCTCTTAAATGACTGAGAGAACTGAGACGGCAGAAAAAAAAAAATCCCTCTCAAACCAAATCAACTTAAAATTTCCTGCTGCCCTAATGACTTGAGAAGCAAAGAGTAGTATTCTAAACAAACTGTTCAATCAACATCTCCTTTGGCTTCTTCTTCTCTATATTCTGCATTTTTCCACTAAAGAGTTCCTTCCTCTGCCTACTTTAAAAACTAACAATGTGCTACCTTGTCTAAGCCAAGGGGAAAGGCCTAGAAGAAAAGTTTCCTAGCATAAAAATGAACACCATGTCCCTTCTACCTTCTTCAGGCCCAAACGTGAAATACTTAGAAATGCATTCAGCTTCGCTCCTGTAAAGCATTAAGGATGGTCACAGCAGCTAAACCCAATTTATACAATCTGGCTAAACTTAAGAGTTGGATTTCCCCAGCAATCAATCCTCAAAGAGGTTGATGGATCCAGACAGGCAAAACATAGTGGTTCTGTGGTTTTTGACTTTGCATTGTGTACACCAATTATAGCAAGGGCCACAGTCTTCACAAAGGCAAAGCTAAAAGAATCTGATTATTTAGAATTACTGTATCAATGCACAACTCATTTGTTACCTTTTAGAAATTCCTATGCTCAGCCGGATTCGTTTTCCCCCCAGACCTGGTGCATTCTGGCAGTCTTGCAGTGCCCTCATCTGATCACCTTGCTCACCAAATCTGACAAAGGCATACCCTCTACAATTTTCAAAAGGGAGAAAACAAATTCTAGTATTCATAACAGTAACAAAGCCAATTAATTCAATTTCTGTCCTCATGAAAACAGAAAATAGTAGCTACTATAGCTTCTATTGCCTATGTAACCTCTCAACATGTGCACATGCACAGAAGATGCTTTAACAAAATTAAAAACTTGGGCCAGAAGCAAAAAGCTTTGTTGACAGCATTAAGATGCAACTTGCTGAAAGCCAGAGAAACAATACATGTTAACAGCTATCTGTGTAAGTAACCAGATCCTCCATTTTTGCACTTACAGCAGTTAATGTATCAGTATTAACCCATTCCTACTGCTCTACAGCTCTAACATTCTTTCTAAATTTTCTCCCTCTTACTTCCTCTTTTTTTAAGTTTCTTGAATTAGTCCATTACAGTTTCTGAACACCCAACTCACTCATCCCTGTTTCACTCTCCAACTGGTCACTGTAACTTCTATTGGGCATCATTCACTGATATCAGAAGTTCCATCTCCCACCCACCTATGATTTTCTAGGCCTTATACTTCTCTTCCACACGTATAAAGGGAATTATTTTGTCCTTGGTACTGCACATGACAAGTGGACACACTGCTGTAGGTAAGCACAGATGTCCATGCACAGCTCTCCCTTCTCCCACCATCTAACTGCTCTCATGCAGATATGCATTTGGCTGAATTGAAGCTTAACATATTAACAGCTGAAAATACCCATAAAGTTTTAGAAACACAAGGATCTATGTATTTAAGCAATAATGCCACAGGCTCACCTCTCTCCCTGCCTCTGAAGAAAATTCAAAACCAGTTCAAATTCAAATTCTTGCATATTACTTACAGCAACGAACATACTGACAGCATTAACACATTTTCACAGGCATTACCTGGAATATCCCAGCAGGTCTGTTGCTATTTTGCAGTCAATACATGAGGGATACCTCTTTAGGAAATAGTCATAGAGCTGAAAATCATCTACTTCTGGAGTCAGCTCCCCAACAAATATTGAATAATCCGGTCTTTAAAGAGATAAGAGAACCACCATTACGTTTGAGAATAACACCATTCATTTCAGTATTAAAGTCGCTAACATACAAGCAAGTAGTTATTACTGCACAAATAAGGAAGCAAAATATGAAGAATATTAACTGCAAAATTCTGCTGAGCAGTGTACAGAACTGTAATGCCATCAATCTAGCAAGTTCTCAGTTTCTCAGAGTCTGTTTACCACTTTTGCAAGCATTTCAACAAAGATTCAAATTTATTAAAGAATCTTTTTAAAAGGTGGCTTTAGGAAGATTATTTGCTGTCCTGAAGGGCAGGACACCCAAAAATACTAAGAAAAAAATATTAAGTTACAGCTAGAATTCAAAAAGAGCCAAGATTATTTTGACATCACATCTCAAGCGATTATGAGAGATAAACTAAGAAAAAATATCTTTGCTATTCAAATGGCAATACAATTCGATTAGCAATACTCAGTGTACAGGCATCAGGTGTGCCATTTCAGCATTTTTAAAGTAATTTATGGCATTCATTAGTCATTAGCAATTTAAAACAGATAAAGGGTCAGAGCTGCTCCTTTCCAAAGGTCTTTACCTGGTTGTGTTAGTACTACTAGGGACAAACTCTATTCTTCCCGGTTTTATTTTGTTCTTTTTCTTCCGTTTCTTCTGTGGTGTTCTCCACCAGCTGTAGGCCTGGAGACATTCTCTTTTTTTTGCCATCAAGTCCTGTAGGGAGAAAAAAAATCGCCTTTATAGTATTTAGCCTCATTTACATTCCTCCCTCCCACTCCCCATCACCACAGGTGATTTCCCCATATTCACCTTGCCCTTGAAAGAAGCCTGGGGTCCCATTTCTCCCTCCGCCTCCCATGAGGGAAAGCAGCCTCTGGGGAAAACGCCTGGCAAAAATAACAGAGCCAAAGGATTGTATGAACAGCCATATTCCCCTGACTTGTCAAGCTGGCTAAAGGATTGACAGCTTCCTCTGGGAATTAGGGACAAACCAGACAGCCCTTTGATGCCGGCCAATCCTAAATGTTAATTAGCTTCAGGACTGGACTGTGTTCCGCTTGAGCTCCAGGATGCAAAAACCCCTGCTGCAGCACAGTCTGCATGATGAAGAGGCAGGGAAATTGTCACTCTTGCTTAGAAGCGATCTTTGCTGTCCCTATCTCCCCTCAACTAGGAATTCTTCTTCTGTGAGATGCCTCTCCTCACTACCCAGCAGCGAGTCACTCTCCCAGGCCAGGAACAATAAGAGGCCAATTAATGGAATTTAAGGAGAAAGCAGACCAGGAACAGGCACTAGCTTGGCTGAGGGAAAACTCAAACACAGATGCAAGGCCAGGAAGAGAGAGGCATAAAAAGTGCCTCTCAAGGAAGACTAAAAAAATTAAAAAAAAAAATTAAAAAAGGAAAAAAATAAAAAAAAATCCAAAACCACAAAAAACCTAAAACCCCAAAAACCACAGTTCAAAAAGGAGTGGGGCAACTACACAAAAGAGGAGGGGAAACAGCCTTATTAACACCAGTTGCCTCCCTCAATTAAGATTCTGAAGAACAAGGACCTCCAAAAATATGAGTGAAGTTGCACAACATTTACTTACGCAGGCTTTTATGTTCTTCCTCTATAGCATCTCCACATGTACCTTATATAGAGAGTGTTATGCGCAAGGTCCTTCAGAAGAACTCGCGCTCAAATAACGCAAACTCCAAAGCTTAATGTAATGCTCCCCCAACCTGCTTGAGTTGACACAATTAAGTGTCATGAGGACAGCCACCAATTACCACATTGCCGGAAGAAATCATAGGACTAAAAGAACACCCAACTCAGAGCAAGCTAGCTATGTCAGCTTTACATTTATTAGGAATTCTGAGTATGGTTCTGGAATCCATTTAGGCACTGCAAGCCTGTATTTCTGACTAAATGATCTTACCTGGCTTGCCATGGTTCAAATTGTCTTCTGTCCTTCTTCAACAGTATGACTGCACAGGTTCAATTTATCACACTCCTTCAGCTGAAAAAATGTGAGGGAGAAAAACAAGATGAAGGATTTTATCCTAATTAATTACTTCCAAATATTTTCACCCCACCATATGATTCAATGTTATTAATTCAGAACTTCATTTTTTGTCACTGCTAAAAGAATGGGGATAAAAAGGATATATGGCAAACCGGATTATGATTAGATGTAATCTTCACTGTCCTAAACTTTAATAGATCACAAAGTTTTCCCACCATCCAAAGCACTAGTAAATTCTAGAGATCTTTTAAGTCATCTATATCTGACCCTTAATTCTGAAACACCTACATTTGTAACAACCCAGTAATCCAAAAGAACATAATAGTTAAAAGAGGCAAAAGATACAGGCTTCAGTATGTTTTGTACAACCTCCCCTGGTTTCTTCCCCTTTTAGGCAAATTTAAATTTACTTGTACCACAAACTTTGCAGCTAAAAACAAGCAGCAGTACAGTGGTACTTCCTATATGCTAAATAATACAAGAAATAAAAGCAGGATGAGGACACAGCAAGCATGATCTTTCTTGGCACCTTTTCTCCTCCCTCTCTTGCCTGTTCCACATGCACATTTTAATCATTACTGTCAAAACCAAAAACAGAGAAGAACAATTTACTGCTTTACATTTACATCACCAAACCAGTGGACATACTTTCCTGGAAAGATATGTACCTTTGTTGATCCAAATATCCATTCTTTAGGCTTTTTACCCTAGTCATCCAACAAATATAAATCAGAGCAAAAACCAATTTCATTTGCAAAATATTCTGCATTTACTTTCACACACAGGTGTTCTTCACCCCTATTGATTTTGTACATTTGGTGTAAATCCTGTGTAGATACTTGACTGCTGAAGTTCTAGTCCTCTTTTCCACACAAGAATTTATGTAATGTTTTACATCTTGGCTGATTAAATCCATAGCCACATAATGCAATAAACATAGAGCATCTACAATGCCTTAAAGGCTTGCCTGCAGAGTGGTGCAGTTCAGAGCACTATCTCTGAAAATATATTAGGCTAACTTGACACAGGATAGCCATAAACCATAATTACAGCATCCATGCATGCTGCTGTTCAGAGTAACTATGGACTTCATCCCCACAGCCACTGTGAGGCCAAGAAAAGAGTCAAGTAGAAACAAGCCCTTAAAATACAGGCCTAAAATACTGGTACGGTTAGCATATGCTAAACGAAGCACGTGCCAATGTTCATTACAAAGAATTAACAGCACCAACTTATTCCTGTTGAGGGCAGTCATTATTAATGCAAATATCACTGTTCCCCTAACATTAGTTTTTAATAAAAGAAACCATAAACTCCTCCATGCTCTCCACACTGAAATACTGATTTTTGAATTCACAGCTGTGCAGTAACTTTTTTTTAAACTTACCACTTTTCACTTGTGCAGACCTAATGGAAGACGGCAAAGCAGAGCACTCTTGTTGCAAGAGGCTATCAGGAGGCAAGTGATACAACTGCTTCTCAGTTGGTTATCACCAACTTTTATGCAACACCGGTTTTGTATGCCTCTCTGTCCAATATTGACCTTTTCACTAGAAAACAAAAACATTTTAAAAGCAGTTAAAACAGCACATATCAATATAATACATTTTTTACTTTTGCTTTAACTGTATCCACAGTCACAGCTAGCTTTGATTTAAGCAGTGGGGCAGATTCAGTCTCCAGAATTCAAACACATCCTTAACTGGATTACACACACATCATAGCAGCTTTTCATTTTATTCCACTTTTTTGCATTATTGCGTTCATACGGGCAAAAAGGTGGGCGAAGCTATCCACAGCCTGATTTGCCCGTGCAAACACCGCTCACCCAGGCAGCGGGCAATCCGCCCCCCTTCCTTCGGCACTAATTTCGCTCACACCAGGCGCTGGGTCAGGGTACGGGGATGAGGGAGCCTCCCAGAGCTCTTGGGGCCGGCTCAGTGACCCCGGCCGAGCCCAGGCCCAAGCCATGACGCATTTCTCTAACCGAGCCACTCGGCACGACGGGAAGAGCCCGACCACAAGTGCGCCCCGCCCGGCCGCGGCCCTCCGCAAGCGGCCACACTGGCGCCGGGGCCGTGCTTCCCACTTATTGTACTACGCGATAAGAAATTAAGTAATGAAAAAAATAATAAAACAACCCGACGAAATAATAACAAAAGCCGGCGAGGCCCGGGGCTAGGGAGGGGCTGGTTCCCTGGATGCCTCGGCCCAAGCGCCGCCAGGGCCTCCTCGCCCTGAGGGAGGGGGGAGCCCCGCGGCCCCGGGGGAGGGAAAGGGCCGAACATCCCAGCCCATCCCACCCCGCCTCGTTCCCAATAGATCGGTTCGCGCCCCTTTTCCCCGCTAGCAGCCCCCGATCCCGGCCACCGCTCCCCCCCTCCCCTCGCGATCCCGGCACTAACGCCTCTCGTCCTCCCCGCCGCCATCACCGCCAGCGCCGCTTCCGCCCCGCGAGGCCCCCCCTGCGCGGGCTGCCCCGCGCGCAGCCTGACCCCTCGCCGCTACCTCCGGCGCTTCCCGCTCCGCGCCGGCTCCCACAGGATTCTCCTCCCCCGCTGGGAGCGGGCGCTGCCGGACGCCAGGCGCGGGGCCAGCGCGGAGCGGCGCAGGCAGCGCGGCGGACGGGCGGGAGGCGGAAGAGTCGGCGGGAGCCCCGGGGCGGCGCCGTGCGGAGGCGGATGGAGCTGCTGGCGGGGTGCTACGAGCAAGTGCTGCTGGGGTTCGCCACGCGGCCCGGCCAGGTAACAGGAGAGGGGGGAATGAGGCGAGGGAAGAAGCACGGAATCACAGGACGGTCTGGGTTGGAAGGGACTCTAAGAGGCCATCTAGTTCCAGCCCCATGCCATAGCCAGGGACATATTCCACTAGAGCAGCGTGTACAGAGCCCCATCCAGCCCGGTCTCAAACACCTCCAGGAAAGCGTGTGAGGGAAATGCCCCATCTATCCGCCCGCCCCGGCACTCACCGTCCCGCCCGTCCGCAGCCGCGGTTCCGGCCGCCGCCGGGGCTCTTAAAGCGCGTTGCGGGGGCGGGGCGGCCTCTCCCGCGGCCTTTGCCGCCGGGCTCGGCCCCCTGGCTGCCCCGAAGGGTTCTCGGGAGTGGCGGAACCTGCGGGCAGCCACGTGGGTGCGGGAGGCCGCGGTGCGAGCTCGCTCCTCCCGACGCGGAGCGGAGGATGGATGGGGACGTGGGCTGGGGCCAGGTGGAAGGCGTGTCTCCGGCCTGCCGTGATGAAAAATGAGAGAATCCTTCTCTCTTGCTCTTGGGATTTGTCTCTGTGCAGAGACAGCTTCGTCAGAGCTTACGGCAAGGGGCGGTTTGCACGCTTAAATCCTTTGGCGTAATCTCCTAACAGCACATTAACTCAGTAAGATCTCATTATGCTTACAGCTAAGTATAATTTCTCCCCCTGTACTGGTGAGACCACACCTCGAGTGCTGTGTTCAGTTCTGGGCCCTTCAGTTCAGAAAAGACATTGAGATGCTGGAGCAGGTCCAAAGAAAGGCGGTGGAGCTGCTGAAGGGTCTGGAGCACAAGTCCAATCAGGAGTGATTGAGGGAGCTGTGGGTTTTTAGTCTGGAGAAAAGGAGGCTCAGGTGGACCTTATCATTCTCTACAATTGCTTGAAATGTAGCTAGAGGAGGGTTGGCTTCTTCTCTCAGGCAGCCAGTGACAGGGGCAGGAGGACATGGCCTCATACTGTGCCAGCAGACATTTATGTTGAACCTTAGGAAGAATTTCTTCAGAGAAAGGGTGATTAGACATTGAAATGGGCTGCTGAGGTGGGTGGTGGAGTCAACATCCCTGGAGGTGTTGAAGGAGAGACTGGATGTGGCACTCAGTGCCGTGGTCTGATTGACATGGTGATGTTCTGTCATGGGTTGGATGTGATGATCCCAGAGGTCTTTTCCAGCCTATTTGATTTGGTGATTCTGATTTTGAAACATATACTTTTCCAGCTTTTGCTTTTAAAAAATAAAATTACAGGACAATGAAGTGGAAGCTTTTTATGGTAAGCTTGAGAAAGACCTGTTTGTTTTACATTTGCAGTCCTGGACAGTCGCCCCTGATTTTACACATCATGCCCACTCTGCCTCGTTGTCAGCAGTAGCAGTGAATAACAGATATGTGGTCACTGGGAGCAGAGATGAGACAATCCAAATCTATGACATGAAAAAGAAGATAGAACATGGAGCACTGCTACAGCACAATGGTAATGGAGCACTTCTTTGTTAAAAATATTAATGATAAAAAATTGTAGCTGAAAAACTGGCCTTTGCCAGAAGAAGAAAACTGATTTTTCTTTTTTCTAATAAGTAGTGTAGCAACATGGTGTTGCAGCCATGATGGTGTGATGATACAAACAAGGTAAGATTTTGAGTATAAAAGGTAAAAAAAAAATATTTTGGTATTAGCTCAAAAATATTGCTGCTTCTTTAAATTATTTGTAGTATTAACTGATTAAGAAGTTATGACCCACAAATGGCTTATGTGCTATTTTTCTTCTATCAGGACAGTTTATCTAGACCATGCCTACTCCCAGTTACCGTCTTTCCTAGTGTTACTGTCCTGTCAAAAGTGTGCATGAGCCACACAAAAGAGAGAGTTTGTGTGTGCGAGCAGGCTGCTGCTGCCAGAGGAGTTAACCTGGTACATTTCTCTTTGTATGTGCTGCCTGAATTCCAACTGCAAAGTACATGATAGAGTCACAGAACAGTTTGGGTTGGAGAGGATCTTTTAAAGGTCGTCTAGTCCAACCCCACTGCAGTGAGCAGGGACATCTTCAACCAGATCAGGTTATGCAGAAGCCCCATCTAATTTTGCCTTGAATGTTTCCACAGATGGAGTGTCAAGCACATGTCTGGACAACTGTTACAGTGTATCGCTGCTGTCCTTGTAAAAACCCTTTTTTCTTACATCTAATCTAAACTGACCCTCTTTAGTCAAAAATCATTACCCTTTGTCCTATTCACAACAGGCCCTGCTAAAAGATTTTTCCTTATCTTTCTTATAAACACCCGTCAAGTACTGGAAGGCCACAATAAAGTCTTCCTGCAGCCTCCTCCCATCTGAACAATTCCAATTCTTTCAGCCTTTCCTCACAGGAGAGATATTCCATCTCCCTGATCATCTTCATGGCCCTTCTCTGGACTAGCTTCAACAGGTCCACATCATTCTTATGCTGGGGACCTGTTGGAGCTGGATGCAGTGTTCCAGGTAGGGTCTCAGAACAGCAGAGGCTGTTCAGAGGGGCAGAATCCCCTTCCTCAACCTGCTGCCCATGCTGCCTTTGATGCAGCCCAGGACACATTTGGCCTTGTGGACTGGAAGCACACATTGCTGGCTCATGTCCAGTCTCTCATCCCTCAACAAGCCTAAGTTCCTCTCAGCAGAACTGCCTTCAATCTGTCCATCCCCCAGCCTGTGCTGATACCAGCTTGCACTGTGCTTTGTGGAACTCTGAGGTTCTCATGGCCCACTACTTGAACTTGTTCATATCCCTCTGGATGGCATCCCATCCCTCACCACTCACACAGCTTGGTGTCATCTGCAGACTTGCTGAGGGTGCACCTTTTGTCTATATCATTGGAACAGTTATCTGTTCTTGGCTGTCCAAATAAATCTTTGGGTCATTTGTAGCTCAGTGTTGATTAACCAAAAAGATCCAGGATCTAGACTGAGCATGGTAGCTGTATTTAACTCATGTAAGATATATCTGGTGATTAGAGGGAAGCAGCATGTACAGTAAATTATGCTGTGTGTCAGGAGCAGGGCTTTGATATGGGAGCATTCCTATCACTAATAGAAGCTCTCTGCCATCTCTGCCACAGCATTTGGGTACTGCTGTGACAGAGAACAGACCAGATGGAGTTCAGATGTGTGTGGGTAAAGGGTGCCTGATAGAGTGTATCAAACTATTGAACAGAGCAAGAAAATTTGAGGGCTTTTTTTAAGAAATACTTAGGAAATAATTTAGATTTTTCCAAGGTTAGGGTAGTAGCTGGCATGCCTTGTTGGAAGAAGCTTTTCTGTTAAGTTGTATGTTCTCTGTTAATTTGTGCAATAACTGTTCGGTGTGTACAACAATGTTAATTGTATTTCTAGGCACAATAACTTGTTTGGAGTTCTATGGGACTGCACATCTACTGAGTGGGGCTGAAGATGGACTCATTTGTATCTGGAACACAAAGAGATGGGAATGTCTGAAATCCATTAAGGCACATAAGTGAGTTTCTTAATCATATTCACGTACATTTTCATGTCTATTTTCCTTGTAAATAATATATGTGACTAATGTTTTGTTTTTATCAGGGGACATGTGACATCTCTTTCTATTCATCCGTCTGGGAAATTAGCTTTGTCAGTTGGAACAGATAAAACATTAAGGTGAGTCAAAACTGATGAAGGAATGCTGAGAATCATAATTCAGTAATTCTTAATAAGGTGTTATAAGCAACAATTCCGTGCTGGGACTAGGCCATACAACAGTGATAAAACATATTTGTTACCAAGTGGTTCAAAGATCCATTGGGTTGTCTTTTGAAGTTCTAAGTGCCAGCTGTTCATACCTTCTTCTTGTGAGCTCTGACTCTTCACAAGTCACCTGTAGATGTATAAATATATTTGATTTTGGAACACAATTTGCCTAAACTTTTGAAAAGTGACAGGTTTTGTTTAGTGTGATTTTTCACCTGGAGTGTTTCCATGTTGCTATAGATACCTGTTTTATAGACATAAAATGCTATTTTAACAGCATAAATTGCTATTGACCTCCTTTTGGGCTCAGTATTGCAAATGGTGGTTTAGAAAATAAATAACACAAATTCAACATTATAGCATGCAAGCAATATAGGAACTCATCATTTTGTCTTGCATTAGGAGGGCAGAAAAGTGCATAGAGAGGCTTAAAAGCTTCCTTTGGGTGCCTCATGTCAGCAGATTGGATTTCAGTTTTGCTGTGCTGTTTTTAACCAGAATGCACGTTACCTGTTTTTGTGTTTTAGAACTTGGAACCTTGTTGAAGGACGATCAGCCTTCATCAAAAACCTGAAGCAAAGTAAGTTTATCAATCTAAATCCACTAATTAAGTGCAATTTGACAGTTTTAATTTTTGTGTAAAGAAAAGTTGACTGAATTAATCAAATCAGCTGATTGCCAACTTTCACAATGTCTTTTTACACGTGCAGGCAAGCATATGTAAGCTCATGTTCTTAATAATAATCATTTAGCAAAAGCAAAACATAGTACCACTAAAGTAAATAATTTTCTTCTTTGAAATTTGAGGTCAGAACATTTAAATAAATGTGTTTTAGTTTGTTTTTCTTGATTCTGATAATCATAAATATACGCTTAAGAGCATAGCTGTTTATTTTAGTTTATTTGATTTTTCACTGAATATTTTCTTAGGTCTAGGTAGAAAACAGTGTCTAGCAGCTTCTAAAGATTCTTACTTCTAAATTCTCTGTATCAATGTATACAGATGCACACATAATTAAATGGTCCCCTGATGGTGAGAAGTATGTGACCGTGATAACAAACAAAGTGGATATCTACAGACTTGACACAGCTTCAATCACTGGCACCATTACAACAGAGAAGAGGATTTCTTCACTTAGATTTATTACAGTAAGTACAAAAATGAGAGAAGTTGGAAAGTTAACTGGTTTGAAATATATGAAATTAATCACACTTGCATTTCTCTTTTCCCATTCCAAGGATTCTATCCTTGCCATAGCTGGAGATGATGAAATTATTAGGTTCTACAGCTGTGACTCTCAAAAATGCCTCTGTGAATTTAAAGCTCATGAAAACAGGTATTCTGTATTTGTTTACTATTGAAATTTTTATGACAATGCTGAGTCCTCTCTAAAGTTCAATGGCTTGTAATGTTTAGCATATTTTGCTTTTGTTTTAGTATAGAAAGTGAATTTATTTATGTGTTAAATTCCAAACAGACTTGTTTGCTTTTTGTATGAGCACAAGTACTGTGCTGTCCATGCATGTTACAAAAAGAATAAGGTACAGAAGAAAAAATATTACTGTTCTAAATTTCTGTGTGTGTGTGTGTTCGTGTTTAACCAGTCTTTACTGAATCTGATTCTTTAGAATGCTTCAAAAAAACAAATCAGTTTCTTTCAGTTCAAGCAATAGGAATGTGATCATGTATTCTGTTTTTGAATACCAAATATTTGTCCAAATGTTTCTTTGAATTCATCAAAACATAAAAGCATTATCAGTAATGTCACTGATGTGTCTAATAGTGTATGCTTTAAAGTATTAAGGAGTTCTGAATTGAATCCTAATAAGCCTAGGAAAGGCAAATGTTCCTAATATAAATGACAGTACTCAAAGCAGATCTAAGATCCTGCCTGACACTTGGTTTTTTTGTTCAAACTGATTTTTTATATTGTTGCCTGTTAATCTTTAATTTCTCTCAGCTTACTGAAGTGAACTGTGATGCTATAAGGTAAAAACGTTTTCCTTTTCACAGAATAAAAGCTATTTATAGTTTTGAAAGAGAAGGACAGCATGTTATTGTTACTGCATCCAGTGACGGTTACATTAAAATGTGGAATCTGGATCTTGATAAGGTTGGTGTATTAGACTGCTTGTTACATTTAAGAAAATTAACAGAGAACCAGAATTGCAGACAGTTCTTTTGTAAGAGTTCATTTTAAATCACTGTGGAAATTTTATCTGAAATGTGGATAAGACAATCTACTTCCATGTTATGTTCAGTAGAGATGTATGTGCACAAATATTTAGGCACTTGTATTTTTTTATCATTGTTTATTTTAATAAAAAAACTATAAAATCTAATGATATTATGAGATCTCACCTCCACTTTACATAAAGTCATGTTTCGTATCAGACCTAGCCAGGCTTATGACTATCTAATCAGTTATGTATGTTATGATTATGTAAGGACAGTTGTCAATTTTTGTAATGTTGGTGACTGTTGCTACTCTTTTAAAAACAAAGTCTGGTTTGGGCAGGGGAAGGTGGTTTTTCATGTCAGGGGAGGAACTTATCCTTTAGAAAAATTAAAATACATAAATGTACTGTGTACTTTTATTTCCTGTATTTTCAAGCAGTTCTGAGTAGCACAGTTCAACAAAAAATCATGATCTTTAAAGTTTATTATGTTTATTATTTGCTCTTAAAATCAGAAGTAGATTTTTAAAATTTATTGCCTAGTTACAAAGGATCTACTATATTTTACAGTAAGTATCTTGGATAGTTCATATAATTATTTCTCAACATATATACACTTCAAATCTGAATTTGCCCGTTTTTAACTTCACCCACTCTGATTATTTTATACTTGTAAGTGCAGGAGTGATCTCCCTCTTACCTTTTCACCTTATATTTCTATTCCACTTGGACAGAATTGACAGAGTAATCAGGGAACTCTTTACCTTTCCATGTAACACTGTATTTATTTTGACCAAATTCCTTTCTCCTGCAGGAAAAGTTTTGCATAACTGTGTGGGCTGCTCTGTCCAGCTCTGAGGGGTAGAATATCCTAGTACAGTAGTTTCCAGTGGGTTGATGGTGTTAACACTCCACATGTGTCTGTGACACTTTATCCCCTGATATCTCTAACAGAGTATTTGTATTCCAAGAGCTGAGTGATACAATTGCCTAACAATGAAAGTGGGCAGTAAGATGTCTTCTCACTACAAATACTTTGTTAAATTTAACCAGAAATAAAATAAGGTTTAAATAATTTTCTTTTATGTTTTCTTCAGATTAAAGATGGGCCATCTTTACTGTGTGAAGTCAATACCAAAGCTAGGCTGACATGTCTTGCAGTATGGCTTGACCAAGCTTCAGAAGTGAAAAAAAACTCTGATAAAACTGCAACATCTCAAGGTAACAGAATTTCGTATTTTGAATTGTTAATGTGAAATGGAATACACCAAGTTGGAGGTTTCTACTATATCCATTGGAAAGTGTTCTGGTATTTTAAAGAAGTGGGGGTGTGATGCTGGCAAGTGATACAGATACACTTACCAATCTGATAGTGTCTCAAGCCCATATGTTTGTTGGAGAACATAAGAACTCTTTTTCACTTTTATTAAAGTTTTCTTTCTGTTTACTGGAATATACTGAGGAACCCAAGTGAAGCTTTTGAGATAGATAAGAAAATAAACAGTTGGTAGAATTGCATGTCTTGTTTTCCTATAAGCAAAATAAGGCCTGAGGCCACTAGAGCTGGGCAAACTTACAAAGTCTAGCTGAGATTTGTTTGGGTTTTCTGCTGTTGTTTTCCTGCATTGTAATCTATTTACATACTTGATCTTTATATATTTTAATTTTACAGGCAAAACTAGCATAAATGGCACTTTACACTGTAAAATAAAAAGCTATTTAAAACCCTTTTTTTAAAATAAGATACAAATAAGTCCTGTGCCATTTAGACTACAAAGACTGGACATAAAGGTCAGTGTAAATAATTCCTTGCTTTTTTTCAGAAACAGAAGATGACAAATCATCTGTAGCCGAGATAAACAAAGATTTTTGGACTACTAAAAGGCTTAAAACAGCAAAAAGAAAGAGAAAAATTATTCCAGGGAAACAAAAGCTGAAAGTTCCAGTGCGAAAGAAGAAAAAGAAACAGAATAGCTTGGCATGAAGGCAGCTACTTTCTCTCCTGTGTCTACCTGCAAATGCTGGTGTTGCCCTAGTTTTTTTAAGAATGTAAATCTAACCGGACATATACATCTGATCTGATGTGCTGTTTAAAAGTAATTCATGTTCCTACCCTAATAAACTTACAGATCATTCTGGGAACTTTCCCTAAGTGAACAAAGCAAAAATAAATTCATAATATGTAATGTTTATATTTTTATATTAACAATACCATACTCTTTTTAACTGGCTCTGAAAAAGCCAGCTAAAATAATAAAAACAGTTGCATTTGTCTCAGTTAAATTTTTTTTTCACTTAAATGCATATTAAAAACATACACATTTTCAGTTTAGTGGTGACAATGTTACTGTTCATTTGACTCAAGGTATGGTCTGCCTTTGTCCTGCATTTCTTTTCCAACTGTAAAAAAGAACATGTTAAAAATTACTTAAAATACAATCATCACATGCTATTCTTACACTCATGGAAAACAGCAATTTCTAGTTCTTGATGTGGACTTATACATGGAGTTTATAAGCACAATGTTTGGCTTTTTTACTGTGTTCATACTGAACGTATTTAAATTTTTTAAAAATCTTTGCACCCATGGTTCACATGCCTGAAACATTTTGTTCAGACTATGATGCATAATTTTAGGTGGAAGAGTTTATGTCATTAAGGTTTTACCTTTTCTTCCCCTTCCCACTGTATTTTTTCAAGTCCTTGATCTAAGCCACGTTGTTAAAAAAAAATTATGTAACACTTGAAATTTTTGCCATCCTGGTAAAATGTCACCTATCTCTTTTGTTTGCACTTAAACAAAAACTAAATTCCTAACCTTCTCAGTCAGTGGGAACAGGAATTTATCCTATGCCTTATAGCAAATATACAGTGGGAAAAACAAAGTTGAGCTGGAGAGAACAAGGTAAAAGAAGCTGAACTAAATGCTTCCTTTATTTTAAGGTGTAAGTCATGTTAATGTTGTTTTCTGCACTACTGGAGTAGTCATTACTATTTCTGTTTTCAAAGAGTAATTGGAATTATGCTTTATTCTGATTCACTTCATCCATTTCTCCTTATTTGTGCAGCAAGAGAAAAAGCAGAGAAAATCAGAAAAAAAGATGGAGCCAAATCTGGAGACAGGAATGCAGGCTCGTTTAGGGATATAAAACAGGATGTAACTCAAATTCAGCTCTGTGCTCTGACACTGAAACTAAATAAGCATCATCAGTGGTGTTACAGAATTGTTCAGTAGCAGTGGCAGTAGCAGAATTGTAGCAGTAGCAGTGTTATCTTGGAAGTGGGTGTCCTTCTGTAACTTCTGTTTTCTTTACATAGATAAATCATCAGAGCCCCTTGTTTGGATATTCAATATAGTCGATTTATGCAAGTTCCGTTTAACTCAGCAATAAAGGGATAAAGTTTGAGCTCACACAGCTTTTTATTTTAATGATACCCTAAATGTCTGTGTTCACAAACACATGCTGATAATATAGCATGGTTTCCCATTGATACTGATATTCAAATGGTTTCTTGACTTGATAGAAAGGTGCCAAAACAGATTTTTAATTCATAAGGCTTTTATGGCAAATATAAGATGCAAAAATTATAAGCTTAAATAAGGGAATTGTGTACAGTGATTTCACTTGTAAAGTGTTACATCTATCTGATATTGCTTAGCTTGTCCTTGACAAAACGTCTGCCTCTACTACACCAGTTTTTATTGTTTGAATTTTTAAATATATGAGCTTATGGACACAGTCATCATAATTGCAAAACCAGGTTTGCCGAAGCACTAGGAAAAAATCCAGTCTGCACATAATTTTAAGATTAAAAAGCAAAATTTCCATAGAATTTGGGTTCTAAAGTCTGGACTTAGAAGTAAATATTACACATTTATAAAAATCCAAACCCCCTGTTTAATAACAAAGAATTACACATCTCATGAGATTCAGAACAATTTGTGGAGACAGAGAACAGTCCTTAGGGGAAAACCCGTATTTTTTATACCTTGAATGAATACTCTGCTACTAATGAGTACTTGGCAATTTGTTGTTTTATCTTTGTGCACATCTTCCTTTTCAGCACATTATCCATTCTAGTTTTCAGGGAACTGCTTAGAATCGTGGAGGGGAGGCAGCAGTGCAGGGAGTGGAGATGTCAGTGGTGACACAGCCATCGCTATCAGAAGGGGTGGGTGTGCGTGACACTGGGAGAAGAGATGGAACCATAGCTGCAAGAAACAGCAGCTCAGGGAGCAGCATCTCAGCTGAGCCCTAGGTGAGTTCAACAGCTCCAGCAGCTGTGGATTTCTTCCAGTTTTCCTACTTCACCTCTTGGGGAATCCTGTGCTGGATCATAAAGCAGTTGCCAATAAAGGTTTAACCTCATAACTATTGCACAGCTTGAATTGAAAAGGAAATCCCATCCAGTATAGCTTAGATCCCTTTTGGCTGTGGCACTTTGCAGAGGGAGGAAATTCCTATTTAAACCACAAAGGAATTAAACCGCTCTCCACTTTCTCACCATTAGGCTAATTCATAAAGATGGAAAAAATTTTAAATGCAGCTACGGAAAACTGCATTTTGCAGAAAGTATAGGCCTCTCATGTTTTATGCATTCTATTATGAAGAGGAGTCAAACCCACTCAGTTCAGGGATCTGGCTGCAGGAGTACTTTTCCTTTCTATATGGTGAAAGGTCCACGGGAAGGAAATGCATGAACAATTGGAATAAAATCATGGAGGACCATTTACAAGAAGAAAATCAGTTTCAGCACTTGGAAAGGATAAAGAGTTTAGCTTTGTAGGTAGTTATAAACATCTCTACATTTTTCCGGTTTAAAAAAAACAAAACAAAACAACATTTTCTTTACAAGATGTTTTCCATCTCCCACTGTTGCATAACTTCTACAGCAGAAGACTGCTTTTTCTGGTGCACTAGTTTGTAATTTGGAGGTCCCGAAAACCCTCTAAGTGTTCCATACAAGAGCTATACTGAAATTACTGATCAAAGCCAGAGGCAGCCTGTAGGCTGCCCAGAGTTGTAGCTCATGCCACACCAAATCCCAGCCCCAAATTCTCAGCTGGTACCACGTAACCCCACTTCTGGATGCGGACACAACTTCAGCTTTGTCCCTCCCTGAGCATGAGCACACAACCTGGTCTATACTGAGTCATTTGCAGGCACCGGCGCTTGCTCGGGCATCCCCGACACCCACCCCTCGCCGTGCCGGGGGATTCCCGGGAGCTCTGCAGGTAGCTGGAAAGACACCAGCGCCTCCTGCTCCGCAACCCCCGGCTGCGGGGAGCACCCTGCCCTGCCTCTTGGCTGGGTTTTTGCTTGGGTTTCGTGCTTGGAGATTCTTTTTCCTTCCTCAGAACAGCCGGAAAAGGGAAGCTTTGGGCGGTGCGTGGCTCCCTCGCCTCCCCTTCCGCCGCCCGCTCCGCCCCGGTTGCTGCGGGGCCGCTGCGCAGGTGAGACCCAGCAGTGTCCCTGTGCCCCGGGGCTGCCTTCCCAACACAGCCGCCTTCATCTCCTGCGCTCGCCTCAGGGCTTAGGCTTTAGGCTGGCCTTGCTCATGGAAAAGCCCGCCACGGCAAAATGCTTTGCTTTTTTTTTTTCTTTTCCCTCCCCTGAAAAAGGTTAAGAGGTGCTGATCTTCACCCCAATTTTGTCTTCCAGTTTTCGGGATGGCAGTGGACTGGCTCGGCTTTGGCTACGCCGCCCTGGTGACATCAGGAGGGATCATTGGCTATGCAAAAGCAGGTAGGGTGCCGAAAGGTGCTTCCATCTCCCTCCCCCTTACCCCCCAGCCCCTCCTCCCTCTCCCCAATAACTTGGTGTGAGCTGGGCAGCTTTTTACGAAACCCTCCTATCTCGAAGTTGACCCATATGTAAATTTTATCGGTTTGTGCCATATGCTGATAACTTGCTGCTGTTGGGGTGTGGTGGATTTAGAGTTGAGCTGGTGCTTTGGGCTGATAAGGCCATAATCTGTTTTCTGGTGGATGCTGATATCTGCACTGTGCTCTTTGGGTGAACTGTCATAAGTTTAGTTTAGGAAGGCTTTTTCCCTGCTGTTCAAAACACAAGCATTCTTGTCTGACATAAATCACCACATTTCCTCCTTAAGAGATTTATTCCTGTTTTAATCTTTGATGATAACAGTATACTGCAAGCTGCAGAGAGCTTTCGGAACTATCTTTTCTACAAGTAGAGCTGAACAGTGCAAATCAGTCCTTAAACTTGTTTCTCTTCTGGGCTCTGCATCATAAGCTTACTCTCTGACCTACTGCTTTCATTTCCTGGCCTCTTTCTGAGTTTGCCCTCCTCCAGACAGAGCTGTGGATTCATTCCTGCTGCAACGCTGTCTCTTTCCGCTTTGAAAATCACTAAGCCATCTTTGTTTTTATGATAGGAAGGGGCATTGCTGAAGTCAGTGAGACTCTTACCAGTGCATTTGACTACATAGATGCTAGTGCCTATTCCAGTCTGTTTTCCACTGGCTTGGATTTTTCCTTTGGATTGTGAGTGGAGTTTAGGACAGAAGGGACAATATTGAGAATTTAAGTAAATAATTGCATCTGTATTTTTCCAAGGCCATTGTGAAATGATAGGTGTATTTCTTGTCCGCTGGAACCTGATTGGGAGGACATGGTTGTGCTTAGGCAAGGGAATTCAGGTCACAAGGCTATTGAAGGGGAACAGAAACTCATATGATGACTGCTGGACAGAAAAAAAAACCCAGCCATACAAAGGAGCCATTGTATCCTTACTAATAACTTGGAGAAACCAAAAGCAAGTGGAACGTCCGTGCACAGAGCTGAATTGATCTGATCTGTTCTTTTAAAACCAGATCTATCTACCCACACAGACAGGGGGCAGTAGTAGGTGCCTCTGGAAGAATATGAGAGCATGGCAATCAAAGAGTGAGTGAGTAATTTACTGATTCATTGATGGATTTTTCTCTCTTCATTTAGCAAGTTCTCTGGGTCCCTGTGTTTTGAGATGTAGGAACTTCTTGAGCCAGAGGTGATGTGGTTGTCCTAGTAAGTGTATGTGTCATAGCTACTTAAACATTGCCTTGAGGTAAAATGCAAGGATATGATGGATGTTTCTTGTCTCCCAGGCTTGTGGAAAGTATTGTAGTTACCACAGATTTTTATTTTTTTCTAACTCATATTCTGTGCAAAGCAGCCACCTACTAGAGTGTGCACCTTTTCCTTGTACATGTACAAGACAGGTGCTTTCTGTCATCTTTGTCTCTTGCTTTTTATACCAAAAACAGGATATAAAGCAATATTACAGCAACCTTTTTGATGATTGAAAAATAATTACTTTCTGGAAGCAATATGTAGTCCTCCTTTAACATTGAGAGGAGATCTTTATCAACTTAGCTTTTCAATACCAAGTCTTTGAAAGGTGACCTCAGAAATTGAATGTATAAAGAACCACCTTCAGTAACATTAAGTCCTTAATTCTCCATTAGCCTTATGGAGGACATTCACTACTCACAGTAATCATGCTACTTCATTACTTGATATATAGGTCTGGTATCCTTTATTTTCTGGTAGTTTAGGATTATCATTCACACTGAGGACTTAATTCAAAGTTTTGGTGCATTCAGGGAATCTTCTTCCAAAGTCTGCAGTTACCTTTGGATCAAGTCTCAGTGTACTTAGGAGATATGACCTCTCTTGTTCAGCTCAGCCCTGCTCCTTGGGAATTCTTTGAATGCCCTCCTGCCCAATTCCACACACATGTCCTTTTTTTCTGATCTTAAATCCTTACAATTTAGTCCTTCTACTTTACTGCCTCTCAAGGAATTTTCATAATACTGTTTTGAGACAACATGCTTCAGTTTGTGCAAGGAAAACACCAATTCTTTCATTTTTCTAACTGTTCTTTCAACCATGGATGTATTAATGGCTTTGCTCTTAGAGAACTAAATAAATAAAATTCTTATTCTTAGTTCTTAGAGAACTAAATAAATACTAATTCTGTATGTATCCTATGCAGGAGTAATTGAAGTGTTTCTTGGTCCTGATCAGCATGGTCTCAATATCTTAACCCTTTCTCTAATCTTCTTTATGACAATGAATGATAAATGCCCTTTTTTTTATTTATTTTGATAATTTTTGGTGTTTTACAAAACAGGTAAGGTTCTGACCAAGTTAATCTTTTTCTAATAAATATATTATCTTCTATTTATTCAGGCAGTGTTCCATCACTAGCTGCTGGCCTTTTCTTTGGGAGTTTGGCTGGACTGGGTGCTTATCAGATCTCACAGAATCCAAATAACATTTGGGTTTCTCTGAGTAAGTAATTTAAAATTTTATTTAGAAAAATATTATGTTTACCCTATATGTTTAAAATGAGTATCTGAAAGTCTTTGAGAAGAGTTAAACACAGACAGTGTTACAAATCTAACTTCAGTCCTGTCTAAACTTTACTGAACTGGTGGCTGCCAACATGCATCTGTCTCATACTGAAGTGTTTGAAGGATCGTAGTGAAGTAAGTGAGGGAAGTGAATAAATGAATTTCTGACCTCTTTTTGGCTGGATCCTCCTACTTCGAGCATCCTGCAGGAGGCTGTAACATTTTTGGAAGTGGGATTCCCCTTCAGAATGACCATACCCCTAGCAGACTATTTTCTTATCACAGAAAATAGCAAAGATTGTGATTGGCTTATATCTATATATGACAAATATGTGAAATTACAAAGGTGTTAAGGCCTGGGGAGATATAAGCAAGAAGTAATGCTGTTTCTT
The DNA here is from genome assembly GCF_001522545.3 of Parus major. Classification (NCBI taxonomy): domain Eukaryota; kingdom Metazoa; phylum Chordata; class Aves; order Passeriformes; family Paridae; genus Parus; species Parus major. The sequence continues at coordinate 62,533,657 of NC_031769.1, forward strand.
CCATCTCAGAATTGGAGCTTTCCTTCCCCCTGATTTGAGAAGTAGTGGAGAGTTACTGCGTAGTCAGTGTTTAAGTGTTTAAGAGCCACCACTGACTACAGCATTTTTTCCCTGAAGCAGTGACATAGCATCTGCCCCTTTGACATGTGGAAATCAGAAATTAACAGAGAAGGCCCAGCATTTCTCTCCACTTCAGCTTTATTTACAGGCAGTCCACTCCCACACCTACTGGCCAGGCCAGAAGCTGTGCATGGTCAAGCCTTGATAAACTGCCAACACAACAAGCTTAAGAAGTGTGAGGTCAAGTATTTTCCCAAATGAGAAAGACAGATACATTTCTGTAGCTCAGTAGCATATGGTGCCTTTTCCTGTTCATGCTTTAAAGTTTTTGGAGAAGATGGGTTCTACTGATGCTTGAAACAAAATTCCATTATCAGGTGTGCTTATTTTAAAGACTGGCTACTAATTGGAGTTCGGAGCATTTTAATACTGAAATATTTTAGTTTTATTGTGTATTAGACTATAGTCCCAGTTGCTTACATATCTCATTACATGAGATTAATAGATATCAGTGACAATATTTTGGCTGGTGCTAGGGAGGAAGGATGCCATTGCTAGGACTGAAGATGAACTGGATCCTACAGGACCAGTTATAACATAGAAGCAACAGTAGGGGATAAAAGAGTTGTTGGAAGAATATGTGGGTAGCTGTTACCACTGGGTAGCAAATGCGTATTAAAGATAAGGATTTCATCAGTGTATGGTTTCCTTACAGTTTTTTAGCATTCAGTCTTTGTTTGAGACACTGTGTTCTAGGGACTGTCCTTTCTATCTTACTGAGTCAATGAAACTATCATGCTCCTGTCTCTGTGTCAAGTGGTCAGGGACAATTATCTCTCACCTTAGTAATGCTTAGCACACTTCCCTTTTGAAATTCATTGAAAACGTAAATTAGTTAATTCTCAGAACATTACTACAAGTTAGACATGATGCTACATGTTAGATATGATCACTACCAGTTAGACAAATGCTCTCTCCCTTTTTTGAGAACTGGGGGAATTATGTGCACGAGTTTAATGATTTGCCTGTGTGAGGAAGGCATGAGTTCTGGAGCAGTATATGTTAAATTATTTCCAGTCTCAAAAAGAGAACATTTTGAAAAACAAATTTGGGAAGTGTGTGCAGAAGAACATGGAGTGCACTGTCTGCTAGAACTTGGTATAGAATACTTACTCTTTACAAACTGAGGCATTTTAAAATTTACACAATTTATTGACTCTCTTAGTCTGTCAGATGAAGTAACCCTGTTTCTCTTTTTACTTGATGGTGCTACTTCTCTCTGTTCTGTTAGTATTTAATTATGTTTCTCCCACACATGGCATCTCTGCTGACTGGGCTGTACAATTTCTCATTTAAGTTACATCTGGAGCACTGACTGCCATCATGGGAACAAGATTTTACCACTCCAGAAAATTCATGCCTGCAGGGCTAATTGCTGGTGTCAGGTACAATAACTTTTTTTAACCTCCTTTGTGTGATTTCTTATTTGCTTAATTAAACTGAGATAGAGTGTATCATATTTTGTATACTATTTTTGTACCTATGCATCACTTACATGAAGTACTTGAAAATGAATTGACAAATTGTTGTTATTATTGTTAAATTATATGGTTTTTCCCCTTATACAGTTTGCTAATGGTTGGAAGATTAGCACTGAAGATGTTGGAAAAGCCCCAGGAAAAGTAACTGTTAATTTTACATCTTAATATTTGGAAAAGGAAACCTGATAATGAAGTTGCATGAATGCAGATGTGAGAAGATGGAAAAATTCTCTTCATCAAGATTTTTTTATCTTTTTTTGTAAGGGGGAGTAGAATGATGGGACAGACAGTTTATATACAAGATAGAGCTGTTCGTGTATAGGGAGAAATGGGCCCTGGGTTTGATTTTTCTGGACATGTTTCAATGTATTCCAACACTTCCATGTTTTTATATTCCAAGATATATTTCTGACATGTATGAAGCAGAGAGAAAATATCCTGTAATTAAGAAAATATCCACAAAGAGGCACCAAGAGTAACCGGCTAAATACAATAATGTATCTCAAACCTTTCATACTGAGTATTACAGTGTGCTTTACCTGTTGCATTCTGAATTGATATACCATGTCTTTATAATGTCAAACAGATCTTGCCTTTTTATTGTGAAACTGTGCTAAAATTATGCTTTTCTATAAGTAAAATTTGTTACAAACCTTTCTTTGGCTTTTTTTTTTGGTACAACTTTGGTGTTTGGGGACAGGGGTATTTTTTTTTCACCTTGTTTTCTCAGTGGAAGTCTTTGCAGTGGACTGTTAGTATCCAAGTGCTGTCGTTCAATGATATTTAAAAATCCTTTTATAGATGGAGGGACAGAAGATTAAATTATGTGCCTTCATTAATACTCCATTTAAAAAGTTGGTTGAAAGGAACTTACACTGTGGATTAATTGAGATTTGTGCTAGGCTAAACAGTTGAATGTGACCTAGACTGTATAACTGGAATAAAATACCTTAACACTATGTAATTCTGATCTTACAGGCTTATTTTATGATAGAATGTATCAGCATTTTATTTTTATCTCTTAAGAGAGTGGCTGTGCCTCTTCAAATCTGTCTTTACTAGGAAACCCTGGAGTCAGGAGGGTTCTTTGTTCTGCTGTGATATCTGAGGACTGAAGTGTGTGTGGAAGAGGCATCAGTAACATCTGATGCTTTTGCTGTCACTCCAGCCTTGATTGCTTCTCCTGCACTGAGTCTTGCAGCTCTGTTAGTGCAGGCACAGCTCACATAGGCTTAGCACTGTGATGGAAGGGAGAGGCAAGAAATGTGTGAAAGAAAATCCTTTATAAGCTTATTATTTAGTGATACATGATTATTGATAAATTAAGATTCTTACAGAACTCTATTTTAAAGTGATATTTTATATAGTGACTATTTAGGATTTTACTTTGGGACCTTTATACCACTGATTATACCAGAACCTTGTCAACTGCTTAACATGATAATGGCAAAGCAGGTTTAAATTACATCTTACACACTTGCCATTTTGTAGTGTTTAAAGGAATTTGAAAAAATTGCCTCAACCTGCATAAAGGAGATACCAAACACAATTTCTCCATTTTGTTGGTCACTTCAATGCTTGTATTTCCTTTTCTGAAAATGGCATTTAGTAGTATTGAGTCAGAGTGACATTTTTACTGTTGTGACTCAATGGTTACTCATATGGTAATAGACAGGAAGCTATGTAGTAGAAAGTAGTAATTACAAGCAGATCTATAGATGTTGGGCCAGTTGTGCTGTGTGTTACCAATTCGCTTAGCAAAAGTTATAAAATTAATTCCAGGTTTTTGAATATATTTCATATGGTAACCTCTCTTGTTTCCAGGCAAGAAACATAGTAGTAAATATACTGATAGTCTGTAAATAAACTGATCTATACATCCTGTAGGATGACTCTGCAGGAAGTAACACTGAAAACATGTTAAAGCATGTCTGAAATTCTAGTCTCAGTTAAATCATAGTCTTTTTTGACTATACTTTGAGCAGAACCTAATAGAAGTTTTGTAATTACCTTTTCACGTATTTTAATCACCCCATGTAATTGAATAGAAAATTCCATCACTGATACAGAATTTTTAGAGCCATTCAAGAATTAAATATATTTATTTATTTAAAATAAATAAATATCCTTTCTCCAGACTGCCCCTGCTTTTAGACTGATTGTTAGCTAATTCTGAAAGATTTCTTCCTGAAGTTTTTTTTCTACTGAGAGTGGTCTTCACGTAAATTAGAGATAATTACTTTTGCATTAAATCCACTGTGGCTATGCCATGGCTTGAGTGGAACTTTATGAGTCGGCTTGCACATGGATTTTAGAAAGAGTGATTTAGTTATTTTTGGGAAATGAACTGCTAAAATAACTTAAATTAAGGCTTCTCTGTTCAAAGCACACTCTGAAAATAAAAATATTAGCTTAATATTTCTTACAGTTTCAGCTGTCACCACAAGCTGAAATGAATACTGATTTTTTCAAAAAAGGTCCAGGAAGAGGAAACTAATTTAACTATACACATACTGAGTCATCAGGATTCACCAACTCAGAGTTTAATCATGCATGTAGAACATTACAGAATTGAGAGAAGAAAAGAATTTGAGTTATCAAATCCTCGTTTCCTAGAGTAAGGGCCCAGGTCCTCCATTCTGTGTCTACTTGCCTGATAGATGCTGGGTGGCAAGAGGAGATGTCAGGTATTTTACCCCTCTCTTGAGTGGCTTGCTCAGGACCAGAGGAGGGAATTTCCTAATCCCTTTGGTAGGTAAGTGATCTCTTGAAAGTAGGAGTTTGCCCTAAATTTTGTAAGGAGGATGTTTAAGCCTGTCTTTGTAATAGCGGTTACTTACCTTGAGTCCTGGAAAGTGAGAGATGTTGGGCTCCCTTCAGTTCCTACTCTGCAGGGGTTCAAGTTCCCTTCCCAGGGAAGGGCTCCTTGCCTCAGTCTGTGGGATATGCTGCAGGGAGAATGTTGATAGGGAAAGTCACACCACAGTTAAGAAGAGATTGCAAAGTTCCTGGGATCTGTGGGAAAAGGATCAACTGCTTTTTAAGTCTTCTTTTAAAGATAAATAGTAAATGGCAAAAATGCAGAAACATCCTGAAGCTGAGCAACACAACTCAGATTCCTCTCTGCCCAGAGTGAAAAAATCCATGGGCCAACCTAGATTTCACCTTACATACTTCTGGTTAACTCCAGGGTCTCCAATCCAGGATCTTACCTGTGGTGCCCCAATTGCTGACATTGAGGCAGTATCATGTACATACAGGTTTAGAATGTTACAGAGTACCCAATTAGTGAAAATGTGAGCAAATATTTGGGGAGGGATGTCAAAATATTGGATAATCGAGTGCCTCAGTTATGGCTTAATCTTTACAGGTACAACACTGAGACCTCTAGTACAGCAGTAACATACTCGGGCTCAGTTGCACCACTGAGTTGAGGTTACTCACACATTGATAGATGTCACAACCTAAGCTGTTCTTCCAGTTAATGTGACATTTGCAGGTAGCAAAAAGCTCTTTAATGTAGTACAAATGTGTAGTATAGTGTAAGAATTCAGGCAATGTTGCACTAATGGTATGGGCAACTGTCTTTCACAAGCCAGCAAAGGAGAATGAGAGGAGGGTAAAAGATATTTCAAGTGGAATGGTTTAGAAGGGAAGTAGTCATGTGCTGTCCTACTTCATCCCTTGTTCTAAGAATATGGTACAAGCCTGTTTTAATGCAAAGCAAGTCCCCTAACTCTTGTTCTGCTGCAGGCTTTGAAAGTGCAATTTGCCATGTCCCAGTTCTGTCAGTCATTGTGCTGGGAGCTGTTGGCACTCTGTCATCACCAGCTGAGGGTCAGTCTGTACTGAAACTAATATGGCCTGAAGTATTACACAATTATCCTTTTGTGGTGTTAAAATTGCTGGCTTCTTGGCATTATAGTCATGCTTTCTGACTGCACAGCTTAATCACCTGGAAAAATGGGAGGGGGCAAAAAGGTCAGGAGAACCTCCAAGCAGTTATGAAATGAGGAGGAAAGTCTTTGTTTCTCCAGAATCCCTACAAGTAAAAATGGGAAGACGTTGCGTCAGTAAGAGCACAGAGGCATCTGCCCTCATCTCCTATCCTGCTTCCTTGATATGCCATGATGGAACAGATCAAAGTGCTTATGCTTTTATACAATATCCCCAGCTCAGTCTGGTGTGCAAATGACTTTGGGTGTTCCCTTTAGTCTTTTTGTGCTTCTCTTCTGAGCTGTGAAATGGAGATAATGTTTTCTGTATCCCTTCCCTGTCTGTCTTTTACATTGCTGTCTTACACAGCGTGTGGCATAAAATGTTCCCTGCCCCAGGAGCAAGAACTGGAAGCAGGAACTGATACTGTTTTTGTGCTGGTAGTTCATACAGTGTTTTGATACTTTTAGAAAAACCCTAATGAGAAAAAAATATTTGCCTTATTTCATTAAATGTTAGTATTTGCTAATATATTGCTATTGTATTTTGAGATCTTGTCCTGCAAGCACGGTAACTAAGTGGGATTGAGTTATAGTGGTAATACTTAGAATATTCTCAGTTGCAGGGGACCCATGAGGAACATGGAGTACAACTTGTGACTCCACACAGAACAGCCTAAAAGTGAAAGTATTTATCTAAGATCATTGTAGAAGTGCTTATTGAACAGCAACAGGTTTGGGACCATCAATGCTGAGATCTTGTTACAGTGCTTGGCCACCCCCTCACTGAAGAACAATCTCCCCTCCCCTCTCCTCCCCTTCCCTCCTCTCCTCTTCTCCTAAATGGCATTTTCAGAAATACAAGCATTGAAGTGACCAACACAATGGAGAAATTATGTTTGGTATCTGCTGTATGCAGGTTGAGGCAATTTTTGCAAATTCCTTTAAACACTACAAAATGGAAAGTCTCTAAGATGTAAGGTAGATATTTTTTTTTAATCAATTTTTCTTTTATCTCTTTTTCTTCTCTTTCTTTTGAGAGGAATGACAGGTTTGTCTCTACAAACAAGCTGTGGGTCTGCTAATACTGGGAGATAACAGAAACAATGGGATGGATTCCACTGCAAAGGACACTGAGGAAGCACTATGAATTCCACAAGAGTTAAGAATTAAGAGGGAGGTTATGCACTGTCTTAGGTATTAGGCATTCCAGGAAATCTGTACCTCTCAAGTACCTCAGCCTATGGGGAAAGAGAGAAGGGACATACTGCCGGGAAATTAGAATAAAAAGGAGGCTGTGCCCTCAAAAAATTTGAGAAACCCCAGGGGAATACTCCATCGCCCTTCCCTTTATTCGAATAAAGTAAAAGGACTCCTCTGTCTCCTTTTTGGACATAAACCTCTGGTGTTTGTGGATTAACTTTCTTTCCTTCTTTCTTTCCTTCTTTCTTTCTTTCCTTCTTTC